>NW_028283570.1:1482500-1645000 GCF_059441095.1 Idiotropiscis lumnitzeri
TTTACAGCACTAAAAAACCAAACTTTTATAACAGCTAAACCAAACGTGTCCAATGTAAATTTCCACCTTTATATAGTGTAGAAAGGCATCCTGAAGCCTGGAAAGTCATGAATTTGATTGCCCAGTATTTCCTTCATGAGATATTGCAACACTTAGAAAAAGTGTACAGCGCCAGCAGACAATGAATTTGCAGCACTAAAAAAACGAAACTTCATTTCCAGCTAAACCAAACGTTTCCAATGTAAATTTCCACATTTATATAGTGTAAAAAGGCATCCTGAAGCCTGGGAAGTCATTAATTTGATTGTCCAGTATTTCCCTTATGAGATAATGCCTCACATAGCAAATGTGTACAGCGCGAGCTGAAAATGCATTTACAGCACTAAAAAAACAAACTTTTATAACAGCTAAACTAAACGTTTCCAATGTAAATTTTCACCTTTATATAGTGTAAAAAGACATCCTGAAGCCTGGGCAGTCATTAATTTGATTGTCCAATATTTCCCTTATGAGATAATGCCTCTCATAGCAAATGTGTACAGCGCGAGCTGAAAATGCATTTACAGCACTAAAAAACCAAACTTTTATAACAGCTAAACCAAACGTTTCCAATGTAAATTTCCACCTTTATATAGTGTAGAAAGGCATCCTGAAGCCTGGAAAGTCATTAATTTGATTGTCCAGTATTTCCTTCATGAGATATTGCAACACTTAGAAAAAGTGTACAGCGCCAGCAGACAATGAATTTGCAGCACTAAAAAAACGAAACTTCATTAACAGCTAAACCAAACGTTTCCAATGTAAATTTCCACCTTTATATAGTGTAGAAAGGCATCCTGAAGCCTGGGCAGTCATTAATTTGATTGTCCAATATTTCCCTTATGAGATAATGCCTCTCATAGCAAATGTGTACAGCGTGAGCTGAAAATGCATTTACAGCACAAAAAAAACAAACTTTTATAACAGCTAAACCAAACGTTTCCAATGTAAATTTCCACCTTTATATAGTGTAAAAAGACATCCTGAAGCCTGGGAAGTCATTAATTTGATTGTCCAGTATTTCCCTTATGAGATAATGCCTCACCATAGCAAATGTGTACAGCGCGAGCTGAAAATGCATTTACAGCACTAAAAAACCAAACTTTTATAACAGCTAAACCAAACGTTTCCAATGTAAATTTCCACCTTTATATAGTGTAAAAAGGCATCCTGAAGCCTGGGAAGTCATTAATTTGATTGTCCAGTATTTCCCTTTTGAGATAATGCCTCACATAGCAAATGTGTACAGCGCGAGCTGAAAATGCATTTACAGCACTAAAAAACCAAACTTTTATAACAGCTAAACCAAACGTTTCCAATGTAAATTTCCACCTTTATATAGTGTAAAAAGGCATCCTGAAGCCTGGGAAGTCATTAATTTGATTGTCCAGTATTTCCCTTATGAGATAATGCCTCACATAGCAAATGTGTACAGCGCGAGCTGAGAATGCATTTACAGCACTAAAAAAACAAACTTTTATAACAGCTAAACCAAACGTTTCCAATGTAAATTTCCACCTTTATACAGTGTAGAAAGGCATCCTGAAGCCTGGAAAGTCATTAATTTGATTGTCCAGTATTTCCTTCATGAGATATTGCAACACTTAGAAAAAGTGTACAGCGCCAGCAGACAATGAATTTGCAGCACTAAAAAAACGAAACTTCATTAACAGCTAAACCAAACGTTTCCAATGTAAATTTCCACATTTATATAGTGTAAAAAGGCATCCTGAAGCCTGGGAAGTCATTAATTTGATTGTCCAGTATTTCCTTCATGAGATATTGCAACACTTAGAAAAAGTGTACAGCGCCAGCAGACAATGAATTTGCAGCACTAAAAAAACGAAACTTCATTAACAGCTAAACCAAACGTTTCCAATGTAAATTTCCACATTTATATAGTGTAAAAATGCATCCTGAAGCCTGGGAAGTCATTAATTTCTTTGTCCAGTATTTCCTTCATGAGATACAGCAACACTTAGAAAAAGTCTGTGTGACAGCCTGGAGAGACTGCTGACAGGAGGGAATAGACCCCACTGGGGCTGACATGGGCTAGCTACCCATGCTGGCAGTCTCTGACACTGTGTTCAGTTTGTTGGAGACACCCGCCAAGTGCTACAGAAAGTCTACAAAGAATGACACCCCTACAGCCTGCGAGAGCGGGGGCGCAAGATGGCTCAATGACTGACCACACGGCTACAGACCTAGGAACAAACATGACTACGAGCAAGAACACGGTGCATGAGACAATGGCAGCAGGACACTCACTTCAGGTCTGCACCTGTGGCTGGGCAAAAGTAACATCAGTTACAGGGTTGAAGATCCACCAAGGAAAGAAGCGGTGTTTGGGAAAGCCGAGTCAAGGGCCTCGCATTGACCAATACTTCTTACGAAGTAATGCGTCAAATCAGTCGAGTGAAGCACAGCGACGGGAAAAAACCCAAAGTTCGCAGAGCATCAGCCCCCCTGTCACTGAGGAGGGTATTATAAACACAGAATTGCAGGAGGTAGAACCCACCCAGCCACAGAGACCTCCCAAAGAGAACAAGATCAAAGGGCACAGACAGAGTGTGAGGTGGCCCAAAACTATTGAGAAGAGAGAGTGGGAAACCGTCAATAACGACCTGGTGAAAATGTTGGAGCAACAAGTGGGCACTGCAGAGAGAAAGCTGGAACACATCGGTGACATCATCTACCACTATGGAGAGGAGCGCTTTGGAGTGAACAGCTGGAAAACCACCAACAAAATACCACCACCAACCAAACCTAGGAGGCAACAAGAGATAGAGAGACTGATCAGGGAAAGAAGGGACCTGCGGAAACAGTGGAGAAAAGCCTCTGATCCAGAGAGAGAAGGTCTCATGCTGCTCCATGGGGACATCAAGCTCCGGTTGAAAACCTTACGAAGAGCAGAGAACTTGAGGAAACTTCGCAGGAAGAAGGAACACACAAGAACCCTGTTCTATAAAAATCCCTTCAAGTTTGTCAAAGATCTCTTCGCTAAGGACAAAAGCGGGTTCCTGCAAACTTCAAAGACGGAACTTGAAGAGCACCTGGAAAAGGTCTACCAAGACACGAAAAGGCATGAACAGCTAGCCATCCCACATGATATCCCCCCCATTCGACCACCAGAGGTCAACATCGAGACCGGCCCTCCAAAATGGAAAGAAGTGGAGAACATGGTGGGCGTGCAAGATCAGGATCTGCACCAGGACCAAATGGAGTGTCATATAAGCTCTACAAGAACTCACCAGATGTCCTACGCTATCTTTGGAGGCTAATGAGAATCGTCTGGCAGAAGGGGATAATACCAAAGGCATGGCGAAGGGCTGGAGGTGTACTAATTCCAAAAGAGAAGGACGCAGATATCAGTCAATTTCGGCCAATCAGCCTTCTCAACGTTGAAGGGAAAATCTTTTTCAGCGTCTTGACACACACCACCTACCTGGAGAAAAAACGAGTACATTGACACATCCGTACAAAAGGCTGGAATTTCTGGATTCTCTGGCTGCTTGGAGCACACCAGTATGATCTGGCATCAGATTCAAGCAGCGAAGAAGAACAAAGGGGATCTTCATGTCATCTTTCTCGACCTAGCCAATGCCTTTGGTTCAGTTCCGCATAGCCTTCTCTGGGAGTCCTTCAACTTCTTCCGCGTTCCAACATCCATCACTACCTTGGTAAAATTCTACTTTGAAGACCTGCAGCTGTGCTTCACAACACCCGACTTCAAAACATCATGGCAGCAAGTAGAAGTAGGCATCATGGCAGGTTGCACGATCTCACCCCTGGCCTTTACAATGGCCATGGAGGTCATCATCAGGGCCTCAAAATGGGTGGCGGGGTGAGCGAACCAGGAACGGGATCCGCCTTCCACCGTCCGAGTATATATGGACGACATGACCACTCTGACCACCACTGCAGCTTGCACCAGGCGGCTACTTGGTAAGCTGCAGGAAAACATCAGCTGAACAAGCCGAACAAGTCACGTAGCATCTCGATAATCAAGGGAGAGCTAAAAGACGTGAAGTTCTGCATTGGTGACGAACCAATACCAACGGTGGCAGAACAACCTGTCAAAAGCCTGGGCAGATGGTATGACTCAAGTCTTAAGGATAAAAACCAGGTGCAGCAGCTAAGACAGGATATCATCAACGACCTGAACAACATCAACAAGACTCCACTACCAGGGAAGCTCAAGCTCTGGTGTCTGCAATTTGGGCTTCTCCCTCTCGTGATGTGGCCACTCACTGTCTACGAGGTCCCACTAACAACTGTGGAGAAGATGGAGCGAGCCATCACAGTATATGTGAAACAGTGGCTTGGTGTCCCACGCTGTCTGAATAACATCAGCCTCTATGGCAAAGGAGTCCTCGAACTGCCCATCACAAGTCTCACTGAAGAATACAAGTGCTCTAAAGTGAGACTACAGATGACGCTGACGGACTCCAGAGACCGGACCATCAGTGAAACGGCACCACCCCTGTCAACTGCACGGAAATGGACACCATCCAGTGCAGTGCAGCATGCCACAGCAGCCCTGAGGCACAGCGATATTGTGGGACACGTCCAGAGGGGAAGAGGAGGCTTTGGCCTTACAGCAAGCAAACCAACTTGGTGTAAGGCCTCAACCGCAGAGAGGAAAAAAATGGTCGTGGAGGAGGTGCGCCGCCAGGAAGAGGCTGAAAGGTCTGCAAAGGCTGTCTCGCTTGCCAAGCAGGGACAGTGGATGAGGTGGGAAGGCCTGGAGAAAAGAAAGCTTGGCTGGAGGGATCTCTGGGAGATGGAAGCTAGCAACATCAGCTTCATCATCAGAGCTACCAATGACGTGCTGCCATCCCCAAAAAACCTCCACCAGTGGTATGGCGAAGATCCAACCTGTGCCCTCTGCCCAACACCAGCAACTCTCAAACACATCCTGACTGGTTGTAAGACCAGCCTCACACAAGGCCGCTATACCTGGAGGCACAACCAGGTCCTCAAGAGCTTGGCAGCAGTGCTTGAAAGCAGGAGAACTACCATCAACTCCTTGCCCTTAAGAGCCACCACTACCATTACAGCACCAAAATTTGTCCGAGAGGGACAGGAAAAGCCCAACCATCCTTTTCTCAAGCCAGAAGTTGGTCAGCTAACCAAGGCTCGGGATTGGAAGATGCTGGTCGATATAGGTCAGCAACTAATCTTCCCAGCAGAGATTGCAACCACCACCCTAAGGCCAGACTTAGTGCTGTGGTCCCATTCATTGAAGACTGTCTACATTGCAGAGCTCACAGTCCCGTGGGAAAATGCAGTTGAAGAGGCCTATGAGCGTAAGAAGTTGCGCTACACTGAACTGGCGGCGGACGCACAACAACGAGGGTGGAAAGCCAAGGTCTATCCCGTCGAAGTTGGATGCAGAGGGTTTCTGGCCTCATCAACCATCAAGCTGCTGAAAGACCTGGGAATCCATGGACAGGCTCTGCGGCACACAGTCAGATCGCTCTCTAAAGCGGCTGAAAGAAGCAGCCAGTGGATCTGGATGAAGAGGAAGGACCCCTACTGGGCTCATAGATCAGCAACATGACCCCCGTCCCCCCTCCCCATCCCACCACTAATCTGCGTCATCCCACTTGAGTACCCAGGGCAGAACCATCCACCACAGTTAATTGGGCATGGGACATAAGCGCGGGCGTGATCAACCGGCCGCTGGCCACCATCGATGAGGGTGTCTAGTGATAAAGGCCGAAACACCCAGTGATTTGATGGAACACTACTGACGATGTGTCCCAAATTGACATCTTTCCCATTCCAACCATGAGACACAACCCCCATGCCACTCTCCATAGCAAGCCTAACCTCATGAGAATACCATCTATCGGCACAATGGACAGTTTACCATCACGTCCATGTTTTTATGATTCTGCTATGTGAGGCATTATCTCATAAGGGAAATACTGGACAATCAAATTAATGACTGTCCAGGCTTCAGGATGTCTTTTTCCACGATATAAAGGTGGAATCTTTCATTGGAAACGTTTGGTTTAGCTGTTATAGAAGTTTGGGTTTTTATTGTGCTGCAAATGCATTTTCAGCTTGCGCTGTGCACATTTGCAAAGTGAGGCAATATCTCATAAGGGAAATACTGGACAATCAAATTAATGACTGTCCAGTCTTCAGTATGTCAGTTTACACTATATAAAGGAAGAAATTTACATTGGAAACGTTGAATTAAGCTGTTATAGAAATGTGGTAGTTTAGTACTGCAAATGCATTTTCAGCTCGCGCTGTACACATTTTCTAAGTGAAGCATTATCTCATGAGGGAAAGACTGGACAATCAAATTAATGACTGTCCAGTCTTCAGTATGTCAGTTTACACTATTGTTAGGTTGAAGATGTATTTTATCCCATATTTTACTCTATTAGTATTGCAAAAGAATTGTTCCACAGTGTGACCTATGTTTGACCATATGGATGAGAAGACTTCAAGAGAAGCGGATGCCTGAAGACAGGATCAACGTCTACAACATCAAAGGAGGTGTGCCGAGACACACCTCTGAACCAAAAGGACTGAGACTTTAGTGCCAGAGCACTAAAAGGCATATCTGCCTTTTCAATCAGTAAATGACTGCCATTGATGTCTGTCTTTCCTCTTGTGTCTGAAATGTTTACATGTTCCTGCTGGTGCTCCCCCCTTCGTTCCTTAGTGCAAATACATTGTATTGTTTAGGGACTTCCCAAATAAAATAGAGGGCTCGGCGGAGTGTGCTCCAGAACGAAGTTGGAGATGTAACTGAGCACACCTCCGTTCGTTCTCCTCGCGAGTAAAAGATCAACTCTTGTCTTCCTTTCATTCATTTTGCCTTTGTTCAGTGAATGCTTAGGTGATTGAACCTGACATTATTTTGGTCCTTCGAGCGGGAAGCCAAGATACCTGAGGATTCCAGCGGGTGTGGTGAACTCCAGAAAGACCATGGCCATGGCAGGCTCACTAGAGAGAGCCTAAAAATCCTTTTCCAGGACTGGACCTCACCCCACCAGCTGGGATCTGACGGTTGACGGCGATCCAATGGAGGGAAGACAACAGTGGTGAGATATTTTTTTTTAGGGGGGAAGTGACTGACTGGAGGTCATTGCGCGTTAAGAATAAATAAATAAGTGTTCAGAATAAATAAATGAGCATTAAGAATAAATAAATAAAAATAAAACATAAAAAAGAAAAAAAAGCAAAGAAAGACATGAAGTAGAGATGAAATAAGAAAAGAGAAAGAAAGAAAGATAGAGAAAAGAGAAAGAAATTGTGTATAGATAAGAAATCCTGTGCATACTAGTCGATGGCAGGTCCATGAAGGACAGTGGAGTGAGAAATAAAAAAACCCTGTGAATACTAGTCAATGGCAGGTATATGACGGCGGAGTCCGAGAAATTCCGTGGAGAAAGTAGGACGGCGGAGTCTGTGTGTACACTTAAATTCCGTGTGTGAATGTTTGCGCAAACCGTATGTAAAGTGAGTGAACGGTGTGATTGGGGATTACAAATACCACTTGGTATTTTATCCGATGTAATACAGTAGGGTTGTACACAGCAGACTGGTGTGGATGCAAAGGCAATAATTCTCCACCTGAAAAGGTTGAATTGAGAATTACCACAACAGGAAATTTGAGTTGCTGTCCTACTGATGAGAAACCAGTTTTTAGAACACCTTCGGTGTTGACAAACTGGTCCAAATTTTCTAAAATGGGGATATTAGGTAGTAAAATAAAACCCAGGGATACGCTGCAGTGTAGAGATTGGAAGTTCATCGAAAAACAGGATCCTGATAAAACTCAGTATTTAGATACATGGATAACTGAACATGGCTTTAATGGTCAGTTAAATACACAAAAAATAGCCGCATTGCAGGGATCAATCATAGGAAAGACGAAAAAGACCCCAAAAAGATGAAGAAAAATGGCTTTGAGGAAACAGAATATTGGATGAGGGTAGCCTTAAAAAGAGAAGAGGGATACAGGAAACAAAAAGAGAATGAAAACAAAATAAGCAAAGGAAAGGAATGCGAAAAGTCAGATAGAGCAAATTACACTGAAATAGGAAGAGTAAAACAAAAGGATGATGAGACTTTTGAGCAACACAAAGTGAGAATGACAGCTGTGTTTAAAAATCACAGCGGGCTACAGGAAAATGGTAATGTAAATGGGCCATTTCAACAGCAGTTGAAGAATGCTTTACATGCAGGCTCAAGAGAGGTAATTCATAAGTGGGTAAATAAACATTTCATTTGCCTGCCAACAGGTACCCTGGAGGAGTATGTAAATCACGCCCTCCATGCTGAGAAGATAGAAAATAAAAAGAAGCAGAGGTCTATAGACAGGACAGGTCAGGTAGGACAGGTAGGACAGGAGGTCTTTTATCGATGTGGAAAGGGCCGGTAGCTTTAGAGGACAAAGGGGCAGACGACAGAGAGGAGGAAGAATAGGAAGAGGAGCAAACAGGCAAAATACATCAGGCTGCTGGCGTTGTGGTAAAGAAGGCCATATAGCAAGAGATTGCCCTGAGAAAAAGCAACCTTCAGCATGACTAGGATAGGAAGCATCTAAACAGGATTTAGAGGCTGATCAAGGAACAGATGAGTTTCTAGATGAAGAGGTCCTCCTAAATTTACAAGAGATATTGGCCTTTGATGAAATAACTGAGCTGAAATAACCTTATTGGTAAATGGGTCACCAATTACCTTTTTATGTGACACTGGTGCATGTAGGATTGCTTGTAATAAATTAATTCCAAATGATAGAGCAAGAGAAATGTGTCATAGTCAGATTTGCAAGTGGAAAACTGTCTAGAGTAAAAGAATTAGAACCTGTGTGGTTGAGGGACCCAGAAGGACACTGAGTTGGTTGCATGAATTGAAATTAGGTTTACTTTTACAGAACAATGAGAGCCCAAGTTGTGGGGATGTGATTAATTTACAGAAAAAGATTATTGATGGCACAATTTATACTTACATGATCCGACAGACAAGGTATATCATTCTGATGATGGGTTTTACTTAATTGTATACTTGTGTCTTTTTCAGAAAGAGAGGAGTAGGTGTTGTGAAATCTTAATTGAATGAAGAAGTGAGCATGAGAAACCCTTGTAGGAGCATAGGTGTTTCCTGATTTTGTAGTTTTTGATTTGATACCTTGATAGTTTTGAGTGGCTTTGGTAAGGCTACAGTGAATTTGGAAAATTAAAAAAAAAAAAGGAGTGAGGAAAGTTTGACAGAGGGCAATGGGTATTGGTGTAATCGTAACTCATGAGTGTGCTGTAACAAAGAGTTAACAGCTCTTTGAAGTTAGATGCTCGTTCCCAAGTAGGGGGAGGAAGTCAGAGAGAGAGTTTGGTGATTGAAGAAGGTGTGACTTGAACAAATGAATAAGGATAAGAATTAGGTTCTGCTGTAAGGATGATTTGAAGAAATAAATATGTTATGTTTCATACTTCAGTTGATGATCTTTCTATTAAGGTAACTGTAGTTAGTAACTGGAATGAAATGCACAGATGGAAATGACACGGAAAAAAAAGATGGTAATTTGATAAGAAGGGCTAGTATTTACATTAGAAATAGAAATAGAAATAGAAATCCCTTTATTGTCATTGTACTCAAGTGTGCAACGAGATTAGAGGGCTCCCCTCTCCAGTGCAATACAACAATAATACAGACAAATATATAAATTAGATAAATAAATAAGACTGAATAGGGCATATAGAAACACATCACAATGCTGTTTTGCAAGGTTAGGGTGGTCTCGTGTGTGTGTGAGAGTTCAGTATGGAGATGGCTCTCGGAAAGAAACTGTTTCTCAGTCTATTGGTCCTTGATTTGATGCATCTGTAGCGCCTGCCAGAGGGCAACAGGTCGAACAGGTGTGAGTTTGGGTGGGTATTGTCTTTGACGATGTTGAGAGCCCTTCTGAGGCACCGGGCGGTGTAGATGTCCGACAGCGAGGGGAGAGGGCAGCCAATAATCCTTTGCGCTGTTTTGACTGTCCTCTGGAGCCTCACTCTGTCCGCCTCAGTGCAGCCGCTGTACCAGGTGGAGACAGAGTACGTCAGCAGGCTCTCGATGGACGAGTGGTAGAAGGCCAGCAGCAGCTTCCTGTCCAGGTTGAATTTCCTGAGGACTCTCAGGAAGTGCAGACGTTGGCGGACCTTCTTTACCACTGCTGTGGTGTTGTGACTCCAAGAAAGGTCATCGGAGATCTGTACTCCCAGGAACTTGAACGTGTGGACCCTCTCCACACACACGCCTTCGATGCAGAGGGGGGGCGGCAGCGTCTTGTTCCTCCTGAAGTCGACGACAATCTCCTTTGTTTTAGCAGAGTTAAGGTGCAGTCTGTTGTCCTTGCACCAAGTTGTCAGTCTCTTTACCTCCTCTCTGTAGGCTGTCTCGTAACCTTCCGAGATCAGACCGACCACTGTCGTGTCGTCAGCAAACTTGACGATGGTGTTGTTGCCGTGGGCCGGGCTGCAGTCGTAGGTGTAGAGGGCGTACAGGAGAGGGCTCAGCACGCATCCTTGGGGGGAACCGGTGCTCAGCATGAGGGTGGAGGACGTGTAGGGGCCGAGCAACACAGTCTGGGGTCTGTTGGTCAGAAAGTCCTTAATCCAGATGCGTGTGAGGGCAGGGAGGCCGAGAGTGTCCAGTTTGGCGACGAGGATGTCTGGGATGATCGTGTTGAATGCCGAGCTGTAGTCCACAAAGAGCATCCTTGCATAGCTCCGCTGTTGTTCCAGGTGGCCCAGTACAACATGCAGAGCAGTGTCGATGGCGTCCTCAGTGGATCTGTTAGCCCGGTATGCAAACTGGTAGGGGTCCAGAGTGGGAGGAAGGCAGTCCCTGATGTGCTGGAGAACCAGCCTCTCGAAGCACTTCATAATGACTGGTGTGAGAGCAACAGGACGGTAGTCATTCAGGTGGACGGCTGGTGACTTTTTGGGGACAGGAATAATGGTGGAGGTTTTCAAGCAGGAGGGGATGACTGCCTGAGCCAGGGAGCGGTTGAAGATCCTGCAGAAAACATGTGACAGTTGGTGGGCACATGCTCTGAGGACCTTGCCTGGTATTCCGTCGGGTCCAGTAGCTTTTCCTGGGGTTGACCGTGTTCCTCTACGATGAGTGGGGGGGAGTTGGAGCTTGAAGTGCGGGGGTGTGATGGTTGGGGCGAGTCAAAGCGAGCGAAGAAGCAGTTAAGCTCCTCTGCCAGCGATGCACTCGGGTCTGCAGAGGTCGTGCTGCTGCCACGGAAGTTGGTGATGCTCCGTAGACCCTGCCACACCTCCCGTGGTCTGTTACTGGCAAGGTGGGCCTCCAGCCTCCCCTTGTAGGTTGCCTTTGCTAGCTTGATGCCTTTGCTCAGGTCAGCACGAGCCACCCTGTACTGGGCTTTGTCGCCTGACCTGAAGGCAGCGTCACGGGCCTTGAGGAGAGCGCGAACCCTGCTGGACATCCAGGGCTTCGCATTTGGGAAGGTCCGTATAGTCTTTTGTTGGGACACAGTTTCCATGCAGAACTTGATGTAGTCCAGTACACAATGCGTGTAGACATCAAGGTCCTGATGATCAAAGAGGTCCCAGTTTGTGTCATGAAAGCAGTCCTGTAATTCACTCATGGCGTCGTCACGCCAGGTTTTCACAGTCTTTGTGGTAGGCCTGAATCTGCGCCTGAGAGGGGTGTACGCAGGTGCGAGCTGCAAGGACAGGTGGTCTGACTGGCCGAGGGGGGCGAGTGGGAGGGCTCTGTATGCGTGCTTGATGTTCGAGTACACATGGTCGAGAGTGTTGTCTCCCCTCGTCGGGCACTTGACATGCTGGTGAAACTCTGGGAGTACAGTCTTTAAATTGGCCTTATTAAAGTCTCCCGCTACAATGTGACCGCCATCAGGGTGCGCCCGCTGATGTTTATTGATGACGCACGCGAGTAGCGAGAGCGCCGTGCTAGTGCTAGCGTCGGGAGGGATGTAAACAGCTGCGAGAATCACTACCGTTAGCTCCCTCGGGAGAAAATAAGGCCGGCATTTAACGGACATGAACTCGATGTCGGGGGAAGAGTGCTTCTCGACGATCGTGCTATCGCCGCACCAGTTCTCATGCACGTAAACACAGAGCCCCCCGCCCCTCCTCTTACCGGTGTCCCTCGTCCGATCCGCGCGATGTAGCGAGCGCCCGGCCAGCTGGATGCTAGCGTCGGGGACGTCTGCGTGCAGCCAGGTTTCCGTGACGACGATCACACTGCTATCGCGCACATAGCGGTTTCCCAGGATTTGTAATCCCAGGTCGTCGATTTTGTGGACCACGGATCTGGCGTTGGTGAGGTGCAGACTCGGTAGTGGTTGCCTATGGGGCTGCCGTCGCAGCCGTTGCAAGACACCGGACCTGCAGCCTCGCTTCTGCTTCCTCTCTCTGCGTCGCCTGCGCCGCCTCCCGGTCCCGATGACCAGCCACGGTGAGCCGGGCAGCCTCGCCAGTTCGTTCGGAATTTTGCGATCATAGCAAAATTCCTCTGTGATGGTTATTTCGCATCGATATCCAATGTTCACGATGTCCTGGCGGGTATATCGATGTTGTGCCTCAGTTGATGCCAATAAGAGCAAGCAAACACTAATAAAAAGTAATAAGGAGCACTGTGAGGGGGAGCTGTTAGCCGCTGCGTCCATGCGCGCCGCCATCTTAACATCCAAGGAATTAAAGCAGAGAAGAAATTAGAGACTACAAATAACATTGATGTGTACTTGTTCACTTTGAGGTAGAACTGGTTGAAGTAAAATGAGTCATAAAGTTAGAAAAATAGGAAATAAAAATAAAATTAACATGCTTAAGATTAACAAATTATTGTAAAGTCTGAGTTCCAAATTATGCAGAAATTACTGTGCCACTGAGTAAAATGATGAATGAGGAAAACCTCTAAATGACATTGTCCTTACACTGGACTGATAAAGCATATTCAGCTTTTGTGAAAGGAAACAAGTGTTCGTATTAAGTATGGCACTGACCCTTTGTCCAGATGCAAAAGGCCTTAGTTTTAGTGTAGAAACATGGAGATAAGATGAAACCAATCGCATACTTCTATTCCAAACTAGACAACGTAGAATGTGCATTGAAGCACTGCATGAGAACAGTTAATGCAGTATCTATTGCTGTAGATATAAGATTAAGATAAAGATGGTCTTTTATTAGTCCCACAATCTGGAAATTGCAGAAACAAGTGCAACCATAGTTTTGTTCCATCCTCTGGTTTTGAGAGTACCACGTGCGGTTTCTGCATTGCTTTTGCTGATGAACATGACGTTTTTGTCACCGGCGGGACATTTATAGTGTATGAATACATTGTTATCAAAACCACATCTGATTATAGAGAGATGTACAACATTAAACCCGGCTGTCATTATTATGTCAGGAGGATGGTACAAAACTAGATTGTTATGAGTTAGTAGAAAAAAGTAACCAAAAGTAAAGGCATCAAAAAGATTCGCCTTCAGAAAACGGAGAAGTGCTATTTGTAGATGGAAATAAATAAATAAATAAATAAATAAAATACTGTAGTTGTATCAAATGACACTGGGAAAAAGAACTTAGCAGTTACTCCTCAAATTACTCAGCTCATGCAACAGAATTAGTATCTTAAACAAAAGCGTGTAAACTAAAGAGAGTAAATTGTGTTACTATTTACACATATAGTCGTCTTAAAATGTGTAGCGCATACATTGCATAAGTGTTTTCCTTGAATACACATTGCAGACAATACAGCTAAAGAAGCTGTTGCGGACATACACGTTTTAGTGATAGAAGTCCCAAAGTTAAACAAAGGCTTTGGAGGAAAATGGTGTAACATCGCTACGTGATCTCTGTATGACCAAACAATAATCTTTACAAATGGGCTGCTATATTGAGTCATGGGATAACACATGTCTCAACAGGGGAAATGGTGCATCAGATATTACGTTATTATACGGCTTACGGCTTTAATGCTTATTCGAAACATTTTTGTAGGGCATGTTTAACGTGTGCGAAACACAATTCACAAGGTAATTTGAGTCCACGCAGAGGACGCTTTCCTACACCACAATATCCATTTCAAATTATTCATATGGACTTATTTGATAAAAACCAAAGTGAAGAAAAAAAATAAAATAAATGTTTGGTCATCATAGATGTGAATTCGAAATGGTTAGAACTCTTTCTAACCAACAAATCCAGATGCATTGACAGTGGCAAAAGTACTTTGTAAGGATATCATTCCGAGATATGGTATTCCTGAAAATAATAAACAATGATAATAGTACCCATTTTGTTAACTAACTTGTGAAAGAGATAGAAATGTTTCACGTTGATTTGAAAGATAATTGTGCTTACCACCCTCAAAGCTCTGGATTGGTGAAAAGAATGAACAAAAAAAAAAAAAGTGAAAAGGCTATGCATTGAGGAAACGGGGAGGCAGTGGACACAGTGTATGGAAATTAGTAAAACTGTTTGTAAAAACGACAAGCACTGTGACTTTCCATTGAATGTTATGCGAGTCGCCTCTCTGTCCACTTTTAAACCTCGCTTGAAGATGAATATTCGGGCCTTTGACTCAGCATGAGACTGTTGCTGTTCTGTTGTTTTTCTGGTATCTACTGTAAATGTGTTTATGTGAGTTAATTTGAGTTATATACAGAGAGTTGCACTGTATTGTATTTCATTGTATTTAGGACCGAGACGTTGTAAAACATTGTTTGGAAGGCCTTATAGAATACCTCAAATTTAAGAACAAATGGGAAATAGATGCTGAAGCAACTTTAGCTGACTACATGTGAAAAGTGTTAGAAAAACAAAGACAGGCACAAATTTAGAGTGGTGAGGATCTTTCTGTCTCCTAGCAGGGCACTAAACTAGTGGAGCCAGGAGACTGGATGCTTGAAAGACGTTTGAAGATAAGACATATGTAATTACCCAAGGGGGAATGCCATGTTTAGTTTTATTGACAGCTCTCACAGCTGTAAATATAGTAGAAGAGTCAACATTGGTTCATTTGACACATGTAAAAAGGTCATTTTGGTTGAAATCTCCTACAAAGGAGATGAGCGGAAGTCTGATGATAGGGTGGTCTTATTTCATAAGACACCAGACTAAGTAGAGGGGATATTTCAGACAAAATGACCCTGAAGTGGTTAAAAGCAGCTGTTCTATGTTGGATGTATACAATTTTATTCTGATATTTTTGTTGTTGTGTTATATGTGGGAACAACCCAGAGTTACATAAACAAACTATGATGTGACTATAGTACAATACCAACAGTAAGAATCCCAATTACTAATCAAAATGGATTTGCAAACACCAAGCAGATAATTGAAAAAAAAAAAGTGATGGGACATATTTGTGGAGCTTGGACGACATGTTGATAGATTTGAGTTGGAACCATGAGTAATACTCAAGTGGGCAACTATTGGTCCACAGAACAAAGTTACAGGAGAAAGTCTGTACTTTCGTGAAAAGATAGCAATTGGACAACGAGATATCCAAAATAAGCAAATGAAATTGTATTATTGATATTATATTAATGCTTATCTTGATAATACATGTATGGATTGGGTCAGCGTGTATCCTGTGACTAGAGTTGATGTAGATGAACATGTTTTCTATGATAGTTGCTCTTGAAAATTTAAATAGCATTAATGTTGCTGACAGAGCTAAGCGGTTAGGAATCTTTTCACCACCACTGTGTCTGGTTTTGATAGTGGTTGAAATAAACTTCAATCCACTATCAAGAGGGGAAATCTGGTGGTGGTGTGGATATGATAGATCATTTGATAAATCACCCAAAAATGTAAAAGGTTTTGAGACTTAGTGCATATCTGTATGTGTTTTTCATAACTAGGCCCTGCTTATAGATTATTGGTAGTTTCTGGAGAGTGCCATTTCACAAAATGTAATTGATTGATCGTAAATGGTATGTTTTATATTGTTTGTTAATAAACTGTGTGAACTGTCCAATGTCATGACAGGACATCGGTGACGTTAAAAAAGAGAAAGCAGAGTATCACGGCAAAAAAAAAAAAAAAAATGATTCAACATACATGGAAGCCATCGGTGTTCTCCTTAGTGTAAGTAAGTAAGTAAGTGTAAATTAACAGATCAAGTAACAGGATTTGAGTCCTCGAACGAAGAACAAAGAACGCAGACAGGTCAACTGCATCATCACAACGTGCAAAAATTAGGTAATTGGACGCAAAGTGGGTTTGAAACTGTGCATGAACGGCTATCAACCAATCTCTAATGGCATTCCGAAACAGGATGACTGTTGATGTATTGTTGGATGAGAGAGGTGGTGTTTGTGCTATGTTCGGTGAACAATGTTGCACATTTATTCCCAACAACACAGCGGTGGGTGGTCGTCTAACCAGGGCCATAGAGGTCTCAGGACTCTTCATGGTAAAATGAAAGGACAACTGGTCTGTGTATATATATATATATATACACATATATATACACATATATATATATATATATATATATATATATATATATATATATATATTTGTTACTTTGGAATAAAGACATTAAATTGATGTAATTTTGTTTTAGAAAAATGCTGTAGTTTTTTTCTCTGAATACAACCTACAAACGGTTAAAAAGGACATTCTGAAATGTTTTTTTTTTGGGCTATCAAATATTTAGTTTGACACTCAAACCGCACACTATTCGTGTCAATTTGTTTGGTTCTATCTCCATGAGTATTTTTTTGTGGTGCATCAAAAGCGTGTTTTAACTTACTTAGGTAAGACAGGTTTAGTGGAGAGATGAGGCCAAACAGCATCACACATCTATGTGCAAGAGATGGCAACTGACAAAGAACCTTCACACCTACAATAACTGCCCCGATGTAATGTGGTGGCTGAAGATCCTCTTCCTCCCGGACAACAAACACCACCATGGTGCACTTGGCAGGCTCTTGATCCAATTCATCCTACAGACCACCATGATAAAAGACAAATTCATTAGAGTTATTTAGATTAAATTTTTTTCCACCATGAAAAAAAAACAAACAACATATATATGTGTGTGTGTGTGTGTGTGTGTGTGTGTGTGTGTGTGTGTGTGTGTGTGTTTATATATATATATATATATATATATTTTTTTTTTTTTTTTGGAAGCATCTTTCAGGACACTCAAGGCCGCTGTACAGAGTAAAATACGAAAGTAAAAACACAAATACGGGTAGAAACACCAACACGTAAATCAAGCAGGATAAAATACAATAAAGTGGATGAGGGACATATCTGGAATTGGAGAGAGTAATTAAGGCGGAACAGATTGGTTTTGAGTTTAGTTTTAAACACAGGGAGGGTGGTGCAATTACAGAGGTCAGGTGGAGAGAGTTCCAGAGCTGGAGAACCGAATCGCTGAAGGCTCTGTCCCCCATGGTGGCAGGCAAGGGGTGGAGTGAGGAGGATGAAGACCGGAGAGCGCGGGATGGAGTGGGAATATGGATGATGTCTGAAAGGTAGGGAGGGGCGAGGTTGTGAAGAGATTTGAAAGTCATGTGTCATGTCATTATCCACTCCGCTTATCCGGTACAGGGTCACGGGAGGGTGCTGGAGCCTATCCCAGCTGACTACGGGCGAAAGGCGCACTACACCCTGAACTGGTCGCCAGCCATAGATTTGAAAATATATAGAAGAATTTTGAAAATGATTTGTTGATTGACTGGAAGCCAGTGGATCTGCTGAAGGATGGGGGGTTGATGTGATAGGTGGAAGGTGATTGGAATCCATTGCACATCCTTGAGGCACCCTAAAGCTCCCGTATGTCTGTCACTGAGTCTTGAATTTTTACTTAGTAAACTGAATTTGAGCATATGCAGTATTGAATTTTTGGTGAGGAGACCTTTTTTTTGAGGAATTAAAAACGCATTTTAAAGTCCTACATTCAAGTTTATTGGGATATAGTTCTCAACAAAAACATTATGATCGAAAAATTCAGAATCAAATTAAAAATATACAATTTATGTAATTCGAATTCAGTTTTTCAATTCAATAATTCAGTGTTCAATTCAAAACATTCAGGTTTCAATTCAAATATCAAAGTTAAGATATTCACATTCAAATAACCAATATTCAGATTTAGTTTCAAGTGGGACAAATATCAGACCATAGTCCAGCAATTAATCCAAACTCTGTGTCAAATTAAGTGATGATTGTACTGCCTTTATTATTTTAGAGGAGGAGTAATACCTGCTGCTGTATCTTCTAGTGCTGGACGATTAATCAAAATTTAAATCGTGATTTAGATTTCTTAATTTTGAAAATGTTCTAATTGAGGGAAAAATGTTTCAGATTAAGAAAGAGTTCAAACAAATTACATATGTTCAATTTGAGAGAACCTGGCTAACCAAGATGGAACTTTACACCCTGGAATTGAAGGAGATACTTGGAAAAAAAGGCCGAGTTACTGGCACTGAAATAAGACCTATGCTCAGTTCACTCAGTCATGTAAGAGGGTTGTGTTTTATTACTGCAAATAGAATTTGCATCAAACTATTTTGGATAAGTCCATCATAAGCATTAACAGAATAAAACAATAAAAGATCTGTTAGAGCTTATGGATATCTTGCTATTTTTTTTATTTAAAGTTGAGATGCACTTTTTGGGATGTAAGCAATGCATATGTGAGCTTTTATTTATTTAAGACACTTAATCATCTTGTGTCTTTTTAAATAGCAAAACGTTGAAGCTGGAAGGGAGGGCATAATCCATTCCTTGATGAAATTCCTCGGACAGTCTGCAGAGGAACTCATCACGGACTACCAGGTAAATTACAACAGTATTACGTTTTTAAAGCTGCAATTAACTCATAGACTGTGCAGCAAACATTTTTATTTGTCACAATATTCAAATAAATTAATTGCTGCCAGTATGTGACCTGCTCTGGCTAAAGGGTTGGCATTTGGCAAAGGTTACTTTCGGGTAATTGACAAAATAAATCAGAAGGTCCAAAGTTTCGATTTTGAGATTTCTACAAAAATCCTATCCTTGAGGTTGAGGTTTCTATTTTAATTTCCGTTTTCATTGCCCTTTTTATTTATTTTTTGATTCTCATATATGCTGTTATAAACATGTAATGCAGATTGCAAATACTGTCACATATCACTGGTGTCCGGCTGAAACATGTTGTCATAATTTGAGTAATTTCATGTTTTTCTAGATCTAATCTATTGGTCAATCCACACGAGTGGGTGTTACTTGTAAATATTACTGACCAATCTCAAATGTTGAAAATGGTTTGCTCTCTTTGGATGATGCAGTGTTAATGATTGCAAAAACGTGCCATTGGAAGTCTCCTGCAAGGTGAAGATTCTGGAGCTTCTTGGATACTGCCTGAAGACAGCGATATTCAGAACTATAAAAAGCAAACACAAATTTGGGACATTATGCACCTAACCATGGATGTATATGCTCTTTCAGGAAGTCAGCAGAGAACAAGCAAAAGAGGACCAGGCCAAGCAAATACTGAAGGTCTATGTCAGGGGTGTCAAACTCATTTTTATGGACGGGCCACATCGTAGTTGTGGTTTCCCTCAGAGGGACTGTGAACCCATATAAATTGATTGGAAAGCCAGTTTTGAAATCAGAAGCTAGTAAGTAATTGTTCAACAATTTTTCAATTTATTTTAAAAGGGGAGGATTGGTAACAAATAATTGGCAATATCTCATATCTCAGTGTTGTTGTGAAGAAAATATGCTAGAAACAGGAAGTTGATGCAGATGATTTGCCCTTTGCGGGCAACATAAAATTAGGTTGTGGGCCAGATCTGGCCCCGGGCCTTGAGTTTGACACACGTACTCTATGTCTTCCAAGCAAGTGAGGGACAAGAAGACACATCCCATGCCTCTGTTTCCATTGTTGCTTAAGAAAATGAGGTTGTGGAAATGTTGCCAGTCTCCTGCTCATGGGAATTAACTATGCGCTGAACTTACTAAATTTGCAGTACCCGTTTGAGGTGCATCAGAAGCTCTTTCTTGAGATAGATGGCCTGAAACTTGCACTCGGAGTCCATTCCCTGACTCTCCATTGAATGTTAGGCAAGCCCCCTCTCTGTCCACTTTTAAAACGTTTTGAAGACACATTTTTATTCTTTAGCT
This sequence comes from Idiotropiscis lumnitzeri, assembly GCF_059441095.1. NCBI lineage: Eukaryota > Metazoa > Chordata > Actinopteri > Syngnathiformes > Syngnathidae > Idiotropiscis > Idiotropiscis lumnitzeri. The sequence goes on from NW_028283570.1 coordinate 1,502,678, forward strand.
TTCGACTCAACATGTGACTGTCGTTGTTCTTCTTGTATCTACTGTACGTGTTTTAATTTGTGTTCTAATTTCCTGCTAATTTATACAACACCGTATGAAAAACACTTTGTTACAGCTCCAACTATTATAATTGCAAGTTATTTGTACATGGGTATTTCTTGTTTCGTGGACTAATACTGTGCGCAAATGCAAATGCTCGGCCTTTTATCACAAAAAATGTCCGAAGGGCAAGATCTTAATTCCTCCTCTAATATAAAACCTTCCCGAAGAACAAATCGTATAATTCTAACTTGCTAGATTTAGTCCAATGCACGATACATTTAGGCTAACTCGACGTCGCTCCAGTCAGTAAAGCACGCTTTATAGTTCACCAAAATGCATACCGTGAAATTCTTACCTTGTTTATGCGACGAGGATATTATCCCGTAAGGAGTTACACTGACGCTGTACTGCTTCTTTTTGTATTTCTCTGTTCAGGTCGTCCCTCCCGCATTTCGCCCAAAGTCAGACGGGATAGGCGGCAGCACCTCCCCGCAAGCCAGTACAAGATAGGCGGTGTGGAAGATAAAGATAACACGTCCCTCCGTTTGGATCGGGTATTGTGTTTTCTTTAGAGCTTTTGGTTCGTGTGCACTGTGCAACACAGTCTGAGCGCAAATACAAATGCTCGGCCTTTTATAAATAAAAAAAAAATCCGAAGAACAAGACCATCCTCGTCTAATATAAAACCTTCCCGATGAACGAACCTTATAAAACTTGCCCTCCGTCACAGCAAAACAATTTCTGCAACAATTTCATAATCCATTTGTAAAAAGACAACGGTAAGATTTCGTCCAGTGTACGATCAGTTTAAGCAAACTGGGTTTAGCTAGTCAGTAAAACACTCTTGATAGTGTAGCAACGTTAGTAACGCTAAATTCTTACCTAGTTTATGAGACGAGTGCTGTACTTGACTATTTTTTGTAATTTATTTTTTTTTTTTTTTTTTAATGCTTTATAGAGCAAATTGCACCTATGACAGTTGTTATTACCACAGAAGCCATCTCAAATGGTTGCAAACTCTGAGGGTGACTTTGAACCGGAAGTCCCGCCTCAATCGTCATCTGATTGACAGCGGAATCCTGGAGCCAGAGAAGAGAAAAGAATCAGACACGAAGTTGAAGAAGCGGAAAAAAAATAAACATCGAATCTCCAAGTTCTCGCAACGAGGGTGACTGTTGGGGTCTGGAGAAGTGACCGGGAGATGGAGAGCCCCGTATTTTGGTCTTGGTAAGAGGGTAACTCACTTGATGTTGACGAGGGAACCTATGCCGCTATGCTATATACCGGCGTGAGAAAACTACGGCCCGGGGGCCACATGCGGCCCGTTAAACGTTTTAATCCGGCCCGCCGAATTTGAAAAAAAAAAAAAAAAACCTTGTTAATGTTTTATTTTCAAAATAGTGTGGTTTTTCAAAGACAAGCTTTTGTTCACTTTCATTTAAAATTAAATGTATTTTTTTTCTCAGATGAGATGAGGTTACCAAAACACTCCATCCATCTGCTCCTGGTCCAGCCCCTCTGTCAAATTTTAGAACCCATTGTGGCCCGCCAATAAAAAAGTTTTCCCACCCCTGCTATATACTATAAGCTATGTTAATGTCGTCAGGCCATTATAGAGTATTTCTTCTGACATTTTGAAGGAGAAATAATACTCAACGTTTTATTTTTTTATGATGTTTGAGGCATTCTGACTGAAATACAGTTCAATTGAGGTTACCAGTAGTCATTTCCATTACCTGTCAATGTAAATTAGAATGTAACTTACTACAGTGAACCCTCGGTTATCGCGGTTAATGGGGACCGAGACCACCCGCGAAAACTGAAAATCCGCGAAGTAGCGGCGCACCTTCAAAAATGCTTAAAAAAAAAAAAGTGCGAAGTAGCGGCGCACCTTCAAAAATGCTTTAAAAAAAAGTGCGAAGTAGCGGCGCACCTTCAAAAATGCTTAAAAAAATAAATAAATAAAATAATAATATATATATATATATATATATATATACGGGTAGAGAGAGAGAGGGTGAAATTCATGTTATAACAAAAAAAAAAAATTATTAAAACATTTTTTTATTCCCCAGCCATTATTTTTGTATTTATTCAATTACTTCTTTTTGTATTTATTTAATTACTTCGACTTTTACCTGCTGGTACGCCGTCCGGTGTGCCCTGGCATTCTTCATTTATTTATTCATTTATTCATTCATAACTGACAGCCTCGCGCTCCGCTCATGCCCGGGCGGAAGGTGTTCCTCTTCGGCTTAACAACCACGCACGCCGGCCGGTCTCCTCCGGAGCTCTCGCACGGTCCCGAACGGAGCGAAATGTCGCCCCGCTAGTGCCCGGGCGGAAGTTGTTCCTCTTCGGCTTAACTGCCACGCACGCTGGCCGGAGCTCTGGTACGGTCCGAACCGCGCGAAACGTCGCCCCAAATCGTGCCCGGGGGAACGTGCTCTTCTTTGTCCACTCTCCTCTTCGCCCACGTTCTTCTTCGGCGGACGCCGGCCGTCTAACCACTCCAGCGCCCCGTCGTGCCGCTCGGCGAAACTACAATGCCCCCGAATATTTTTTAGACCCGCGAAGCACTGAACCCGCGAAAGGTGAACCGCGAAGTAGCGAGGGTTCACTGTATTGCAACCAGATACCTATAAAATGTCATTTAATTTGCACTGTTTTGATCGCCACTGTTTTGCTCATTGAACAACAAATGAAAAGATGAATCATACACAGTGTTTGTAAAGATAATTGTCAATGTTTTATTAAATGAAATTCCAATGTAAAATTGTGTAATATTGTGTTATATAATGGGTCTACAACATACATTTCTCACAGACAAGTAGAGCTTTTTCTCATGAAATGTGTTGAAAAAAAACTAACATTTGAACATTGTTTTGCGTTACAACATCCGTGTTTACTGGTCATAAATTATTAACTTAAGTTTAATATACACTACACGAGCTGGGTAGCCACCACGCCTCAACCACCATAACAAGTTCGCTAACCCTTTAAGTCGAACGAGGTAGCTAACATATCGGGTTCAATTTGTACCAAAAATATGCTGTTGTGCCTTGTGTCTCTGTATATGTCGTCATGACGTGTCATTTGACAAAGCCTTGTGTCGATGTTAGTTGTCGATGTAACAGTCTTATGTTAGATGTCAATGTATGTCTATGTTAGATCTCAATGTGTCGATGTTAGATGTCAATCTATGTGTCTATATTAGATGTGTTTATGTTAGATGTCTATGTAAATGTTTGTTAGATGTCGATGTGTGTAAGATGTCTATGTAGAGGTTGGTTAGATGTCGATGTCTATGTAAATGTTTATGATGGATGTCGATGTGTCTGTTAGATGTCCGTGTTTGTTAGATGTGATTGTAATGGTTTATGTTATAGACGTCAATGTAAGTGTCAATGTTAGATGCCCATGCATGTTTGTTAGATGTCGATATATGTGTCATTGTTACATTTCAACAATGTTGTTCGTGCAAGTTTCCAGTCCTCCAGCCACGTGACATCATGTGCGTCAAAGTGATAACTCGTACATTTCACGGAGGGAAAAAAACCAGACACCATTGGTAGTTTTGACCGGGAAAAAAAAAATCATTTATTTTTTTCGAACACCTCATGTCTCTTTCAGCGTAAGAATAAACATGACACGACCAAAATAAAATATACCAACACAGGCAAATATTTAAGGAGCACTCAAGAGATACACTTCAGCTCATTTAATCCCACCTATTTTTACTAACGCAAACCCTTCAATTCTAGCGCCCACAGAATAGTGTGCTATAATGCTATAAAAATATGGAGCCTTTACCTGACAGCGTTTGAATATAACTGAATTCCCATTGCTCACGAAAAACTGAGAAACTAAGAACAAACATTTCAAGCACAAGCTTGACTTGACTTCAACAGTTCTATTTTTTCTTTCGTGACAGCTCAGACATCAAAATAATGCTTTCCTTCTATAAAATAAAAACAGCATGACAAAAGGTGCTGAAATAAACTATATACGGAAGTGCGTGAGTGACAGTGTGTGCATGTGTTTTTGCAACGCATGTGTACACCCCGCCATACAAATTACACAATTCGTTGGGTATGTGGTATACACTTAAAAACAATTGCCTTGGAGCAAGTGAACACAACACGTCTCACACTGTATACATGCTGTAGAAGGGCTGGGCGATATGACCTCAAATCAATATCGCGAGAAATCGAGCAATTTTACCTCAATAATGATAAATGCACAATAAATTCCCACGTGGACTAAAATCAAAATAAATGCAGGAATTGCATATTGACTGTTTTTTTTATTGACCAACTGGTACACTTTACTTTCAATGAAAAATAAAAGTACAAAAATCATTTGTATGAACATTCCAAATAGCTTGCAGGGTTCGCGGTTAACTTTAAAAACTGCTTGCCCATAGGGCAAGTGCCACTAAAATTTGCCTTGCCCGAGTGGCCAAATTACTTGCCCGACTTGGGCAAGTGACAATTTTTTTTCTCTAAGAATAAAATGTTTATGGTTGTAAAATGTGCGCCACAAATGTAAATAAACATATAATCTGATAAGCATAAATTAATCTTGTTTTCATCATCAACCATGAAACCCTACTCACAAGAGCAAATGTATCATCCTGTGCAGTTATTGAAAATGTTAATTGTAGTTTTAATAATTAACAAATCTGCATGTTAAATTGGGAAAATGATATTACAGCAATCCAGATGATCAATTTTAAGTCCAGGAGAGCGTATTAATTGAGGAATCACATGAGTAAATTATGAGTGTGGCAAATTTGTGTATTCCTTTAAGACCAGTGCCTGTGGTGCTGCCTCCATAAGTTTCATAGCATAAACAGAACACAGTCACTGACACTATGTCAGGTCACATCATGGAGCTAATGAATTAACAGCCAATAATCAAATATTACTCCCTTCCTTACTCACAACTGAATTGTCTACTTAAAAATATTCGAGCTATTTTAGTCATGTCAGAGGAATCCGAAATGTTCGGATTTGAACGAACTCGTCGCCACTCGTAAACATGCGCAGAAGGTAAGAAAACTTCCGGCTGTCAATTTTCGGCCAAAATATCGTAGGTTTTTGTTGTGTTTTTCAAACTTCAAATGAGGATGCTACGACAGCGAGTTCCAATACTGCGGGATTTATTGACGTCCACTTTAACTCGACATTCACTGAACTAACTGATCCCCGTAGCGCCCGCCCATTACCCCCGATAAGGCCAATGGACCATACCAAAACATAAGGGGTTGTCTGGGTTAAACCATCACCATACAGTGCACACAAACAGATCACACCACCGTTTTCGTCAAAATTAAAGATATTTGGCTGCTTTAAAAAATGCTTGCCCGGTCGGGCAAGTTGCCCATAATTTTACCTTGCCCGTGGCCAAATTTCACTTGCCCCGGGCAATCGGGAAGCGGTTAACCGCGAACCCTGAGCTTGCTTTGCATGACTTGAACAATGTCACAAAGAAAAAGGGTACCTCTTGCGAAATCTTTTTCTGCAAATAGATTGCGCCAAGATGCTCTCATGATGTAAATAATGGCAAATAAAAAAACGCGAAATAAAATGAAAGAAAATGTCAATGCAAGCCAAATAAACAAGTGGGTATTATCGGGGAAAATGTGCCGTCTCGAGTACTCTGCTGCGCAGTCGCCACTTGTCATCTATGGAATGCACAGTTAGGCTCAATCAGGGATCCATGTTGCGACCCGACCACAAGTCGGATGTAGATGCAAAATGCTTGACATGTCTAAGCTCCCGGCCCGATGTAGTCCATATCGGGAAATACGGCTTTCATGAAGCGTTTAAATCCTGTGCGCGCCACGTAACTAGACGAGCTTTATCTTTAGCTATGTGCTAGGCTATCGCGTCCACCTCTGAGACGTTCTCTCGTATGGTGTCGCCTCCGTTCATGGGCTGTTGTCACTTGTCGAACCTTGCTTCTCACTTTGAACTTTCAGCACAGCATGGTTGTGTTGTGGGTGGTGAGAAAGCTTCTGGATTTGAATCGCCAGCAACGAGAGCGACAGACGGGTGGAGTCACATGACTAGAGGCGCTGTAGCGGTCTTAAAGGGGCATGAACATTGCCGCAGACAAAAGGCTTTTCTTTTTTTATTCATCGAATTTTCCGACATGGGCAACATGATTTCGGTCATTGTAATAAATTTCGGTAACGGTAAATTTTCGGTTTATCGCCCAGCCCTATGCTGTAGCATGGCTTTCTTTGCCGTGGGTGTCAAATATTTTACTTTGTTTTCAGAGTGCTTACAGACCTCTTGGTTTTGCCTCAAAATAATTGTCTGCAAAGCAGTCTGTGCCATCCGCATCATTGATGTGCAGGAGTAGCTTGTTGGTAATAAATAGCTGCAAGAAGTCCGCTGTTTGCCGCAGCATCCAGTGGTCCAGCGCTCGCAGTGAAAGTCTTGTCTGGCAGCCCGAACCATCCCCAAACATTTCGAGATGCACGCCCACTAAATTCCAGAAATATAAACATGGACAAACTTGACATTCTTCCAGATTCTGTCTCTTTGCATTGTTTTGAAGTTACTCCTGCAACTTTTCCACTTCTTCGATCCTCCCCATTGTCTGAAAAAGAAGTGTATATTTTGATTTGAAATAATGACCTCAACATACCAATACATTTGTTTATCATCTGAACTGGATTATTTTGAAACAACATTTGGGATGGACATCTGGGATTTGTTGTTGTGTATATTCAGAGTAATCCTTTTCTTGTATATAGCTAAAGCAATAGTCGCTGGCCTTGAAAATGGGTACAAGACTTGACCAAATTAAGATGCCATAAGGTCTAATTTGCCCCTTCTCTACCACAACCGATTTAGAGGCCATTAGTAACAGATTTGAGAAGACCACTTTTAAAGATATGAAGCCAGAGCTCGGCACCGGACCCATTTTTATTATTTATTATAATTTTAATGTATTATTGAGCAAATGACACAATATGTCAGTAGTGATTACCACAGAAGTCATGTCAAAATAGTGCAAATTCTGAGGTCGACTTCAAATCAGACAGGCGGAGACGAGCGCCAGAGAAGAGATGAGAATCAGAAGAGATGTTGAAGAAGCTAATAACAAAAAAAACAAAAAAACACATCAAATCTCCATGTAGTAGCAACGGGGATGGCTCATGGGGTCAGGAGAAGTGAGCGGGAGATGGGGAGTATGAGGTGCCGTTGGGGACAAAAGTCAGGAATCGCTTCACACTTCTGAAATGCACTCTTACACACCAGTGAAATTGTTGTTGCTCATGCATACTTATGAAACGCTATCATACATACGAGTGAAACGCTCTCATACACACTAGTGAAATAGTTGTTGCTCATACACTCGTCAAATGCGCTCATACACATAGGTGAAACATTCTCATACACACCAGTGAAAGGCGCTCAGGCACAATTGTGAAATTATTGTTATTCATAAATACAACTGAAACATGCTCATGCCCATACACGAGTGAAATGCTTTCATACAAACACCCACACTGTTGAAAATGCTGTCATGAACACAAGATCGCTTACAAATACTAAAATGTAAAAATTAATCATTTATTTAGCAGGGATGCATGGTGGGCGACTTGTTAGCACGATGGTCTCACAATGCAGAGGTCGCGGGATTGATTCCGGCTTTCCTGTTTGGAGTTTGCATGTTTCCCACACGCCTGCGTGGGTTCTCCGGTTTCCTCCCACATTCCAAACACATGCATGGCAGGTTGTTTGGACACCCTAAATTGGTGTGAGTGTGAGCGCGGATGGTTGTTTGTCTTTGTGTGACCTGCGATTGGCTGGCAACCAGTTTAGGGTGTACCCCACCTACTGCCCCAAGATAGCTGGGATAGGCTCCAGCACCCCCCGCAACCCTTGTGAGGAGAAGCCGTACAGATAATGGATGGTGGGATGGCATTCATAATGGACGGCCGCCACGGTGGGCGACTTGTGAGCACGATGGTCTCACAATGCAGAGGTTGTGGGATCGATTCCGGCTCCGGCCTTCCTGTGTAGAGTTTGCATGTTCTCCCAAGCCTGCGTAGTTTTCTCTGAGTTCGCCAGTTTCCTCGCACATTGCAAAAACATGCATCCATTTACTCTGATGCCAATGTTTTCTGTACCTTATGGCAGATTTTTCTCTTTGCCGAAGACTATTAGCACTTGTAGAGCGAGGACCTGTGCCACAGTCGTCAACTGCACCCTAAAATCAGATCATTTTGTATTTTAGACATTACACACTACACAGTTAAAGATGGTCCAAAAAAGAAAAATGGATTAATGTATTTCAACTTACATAATACTCTTTAAAGAGCTGACCAGCTCATTCCCAGAGGTACGTATTGGGGCGTATTGGTCGTCTTTACAGAAGACTCCAGGAGGTAACTCAGGTTTGACCTTCAGCCACAACAGAGTGTTGGGTGTGAGTGCTTCCAAGTCGTTGAGGTCGGAAGATGTCCTTGTGATAGGCCTGCTGTTTATAACTGCTTCAGCCTCACCAAGCAAGGTATATTGACTTTCTTCACCCGAAATTTGTTCTTTTACAGTGACATTCAGGATTTTTCTCACAGACCAAATAAGTCGCTCACAGCTTCCTCCGTGGTGGGAACCTGCTGGGGGATTGCTATGCCACTGAATACCTTTTTGCAGCAAGTGTTTCTCGATTTACTTAGTGTTCCATTCTTTGATTGATTTCTTCATTTCACTGTCAGCTGATCTAAAGTTGGTTCCGTTATCAGAATACATCTCTCTCACTTGTCCTCTTCTGACAAGAAATCTTCGGATTGCGTTGAGACAAGCATCTGTGTCACGTGAAGATGCAATTTCCAGATGTACGGCTCGTACAGCGAGACATGTAAAAATCACGCCGTATCTCTTTACTTGTCCTCTAACCCTACTTACTTAGAATGGACCAAAATAATCAACGCCAATTCTCTTGAAAGGCGGATCGTCAGGTAGCACTCTTCTGATGACTCTAGCAGCTCGAGGTATCCAAAACTGTTGATGCAGATTAGCCATCATGTGGTTCCTTCCAGCGTGAGCTGTAATCTCATGAATGTATCTCAGGACTAGCTTTGTGTTATGTGAATCCTTGGCAAGATGGCTTGCTGTTTTGCTGTTTCAGGCATGGCTGCGTGGCTCAACTGTCCACCAACCCTCATGACACCATCTTGAAGTACTATATTGAACTTGTAAAGTGGGCTACTTTTCTTCACCCTTTTTTGTTTTTCAAATATGGCTAAATCTTTTTTGAAACTTCGCCTTTGACAGTATTTCACAAGTTCTCTTTCTGCTTTATCCAAGTCGTCGCAGGTCAAATACTTTCCTTTGACAGTTCTCTTGAATAAATTCATCTTGCCTTCTTCACCTAATGTGATTAACTCCTTTCTATTTTCCTTTACTCTGTCAGTAAGTCTTTCAGCTTTAGAAACCAGGCTACGGCCTGCTTCAATGCTGTCCAAGACGAATAATGGTTCATCCACTGGCCCAGAGAATCTTTGGGCTACAGTGACTGAATTACATGCACTTGAGTCACTCATTTGACCTCCAGGTCATTAATTGGTAATTTGAAGTGGTTTTTGTGTTTAACTAAATTCCTGGACACTGCCTGATTTTTTTCAGAGCTGTACAACCACTAGAAAGGGTGGTTCCCACAATGTGAGTTTTGCTCAGGTGGCCCAACAATGTCACAAAAACAAGTAGGGGTGTGTGTGTGTGTTTGTATAAGCTACATGTTGGGGACCAACATCGGACAGCACACCCACTGTAGGGGACCAAAATTTTTGTGGGGACCAAAAATCTGGGCCCCACAAAAAAGAGCATTGAATTCAGTGATAAGAAGCTCAGGGGGAGGTCCTGTCAAAGTTTCAGGGCTTCCCAGGAAGGTCACAAAAACAAGACGAGTGTGCTAGAAATGTGTGTGCGGAAAAATTACTCAGGATCGCTGTCTAGTGGTCGGTCCCGGTACTGCACTTACGCACACTTCACACACTCGGCTGGTCTGCGCATGTGCAGGACAGTCTGCTTTATGTCAGGCAGCCACCCTTCCCTCCCCCACAGCCCAACCCGAAAAATTGAGATGTTAGTTAAGTATTTATTCCTATTATTGAGTGAGATTACATATTTTTACTTGGCAGCTGGCACAACAGCTAAGCTTGGAGCACAGTTATTGCAAAATAAAATAAATAAACAGTAACAACAATAACGATTGTTAATATTGTTATACTTTATAGCGTAACCTATTTATACTAATTTTCTGTATGCAATTTCAAGTGCAACTAATATAGTTGTGCATATAGATAGCCACCAAACTCCATACATTAGATAAAAATAAGAGCCACGATGTTAACCAATTAACAGTTCAAGAAAAAAGCAGACATCCAAGAACTTGCTTTGTTACTTTTGCGTGGCCAGAACTACAAACCCCAAAGCAGAGCAAACCCAAAACATCAGAGAAAGTACAATACTTTTGTCAAGGAGTGGTGCTGCTGCTTTGCGATCGCTGCCACCATAGTGAACGCGCTACCACATTCGTGCACACGCACACATGCCACACACCTGTTTTCCACGTCCTGTCAGTCCACTCCGTCGGTCCACATTTATTTCGTTGGTCAGCCATCACGGTTGGGTGCGCACTAGATCGCTGTTAAACCATCTTCTACGCCACAGTCCTCGTGTTCAACAAACATTTCTCCCGAACTCGCCTACCATGCACAACTCTCCACTTTCAAACCGAGCGCCGCTGTTACTTCCGGGTTTTTAGCGCCAAGCACTTGACGCTAGCGTGTGACGTCATGGCGAAATACTAGGTTTTAAAATAAAAATTTTCTTTTTTTTGTACAGTCTAAGTGCATGGGGTTATGATAGATCGAATGAGTATACCTTTATGTACTCACTAACATTTATGTTGATCATAAAATGTTGTTTTGATGAAGAAAACTGTTATTTTTTCGAATCAATTGGCTTAGGGCACTTGGGCAAACTACGGCCCGGGGGCCACTTGTGGCCCGTTAAACGTTTCAATCCAGCCCCCCAAACTTGAAAAAAATTAAATGAATAAGCCTTGTTAATGGTTTATTTTCTAAATACTGTGGTTTTTCAAAGACATATATATTGTTGTAATGCTTTTGTTCACTTTCGTTTAAAATTAAATGTATTTTAGGACTCATTGTGCCCCCCCCCCTCCCAATCAAAAAGTTTGCCCATCCCTGGCATAGTGGATGGGCCGAGGAGTTTAAAAGGCACACATCATGCATTTTTCAGTCAGTTTTAGCCAGGGCTTGGTATGGGGAAGACCAGCTGGTTTACATGTAATCATTAAATTTTCCCAAGTTTTATTTAAGTTAATTGGACAAAACAAAAAAACGCAATATTCTTCTGCCAGAGAGTATGTAATATTCTTCTGCCATTTTATTGTAGAGGGCCATTTTGAGCCCCTAACAATATTATTCAACCAAGAGATCATGAGTCGTCGCCCACTTACTTTCTGAAGTCAGCTGGGATGTCACGGCTGTGACCCTCGTGAGGATAAAGTGGTTCAGATGGAAAAGTAGGACTAAGGGCTTTTTCTCAGGTTTCCATGCGCAAATCCATGTATATTAGGTTAATTGGAGACTCTAAATTCTCTACTCATCAAATGACATTCGTGACCCTGATGGATAGATAAAATAGATTATTAATCTGCCATGGGAAGTCCAAGGTGTCTGGTAGAAAGAAATGCATTCATACACTCATTACACAGTCAACCAAGCAAAGACACAAAGCCTAGGGCAGGGGCGGGCAAACTTTTTGATTGGAGGACCACAATGGGTTCTAAAATATGACAGAGGGGCCGGACCAGGAGCAGATGGATGGAGTGTTTTGGAAACCTCACCTCATCTGAGAAAAAAAATACATTTAATTTTATATGAAAGTGAATAAAAGCATTCCAACAATAATATTTGTCTTTGAAAACCACAGTGTTTAGAAAATAAAACATTAACAAGGTTTATTCATTAAATTTTTTTCAAGTTCGGCGGCCCGGATTAAAACTTTTAATGGGCCGCATGTGGCCCCCGGGCCGTAGTTTGCCCTCGCCTGGCCTAGGGCATAAACACATACATGTAATATCCAATCCGCTTATTCTCACAAGGATAGCGTGCTGGAGCCTACCCAGCTGTCAACGGGCAGTAGGCGGGGCACACCCTGAAGTGGTTGCCAGCCAATCGCAGGGCACGCAAAGACGAACAACCATCTGCGCTCAAACTCACTCACAAATGCAACCTCCACACAGGAAAGCTGGGTCCCGGGATCGAACCCTGCACCTTGGGACTGCGAGCCGGATGTCCTAACCAGTCTTAACTCATTAAATACCAGCCATTTTCACTGGAGCAACCCACTCAATCCCAGAGTTTTCCTGGGTTTTGACTAATATTGCAAGGCCCACAGAATATTGTATTCTAATGCTATATAGACATGGAGCACACCCGAAGAAAGATGAGACTCTCTTCTTTCAACAGAAAAAAAATGTTTGTTCCTATCTTTTTCCATTCTTGAACAATCGGCATTTGAAAATAGCTAAATTTCATGAAAACTCCAATCCCTGGGGAAAAAACTGAGAAAATGAGCTTTTTGTAAACTGATGCATTTTGACCATAATTTGAACTTTGACACTATTATTTATGGCTTTTATGACACCTCTAACATCTAAATAATGCATGCCTTCTATAAAATAACAAAAAAAAGCACAAAAAATATGTTTTTGATAAAATAAATTTATTTGCACATAACACTAAACGACTGAACTGTTGAACTATGTACAAAAATGAAATACATCAGTGTCATACATACTTTTTTTTTGTGTGATATAAAATAAAACAGTTGCCTTGATGCAAGGGCACACAACATAGTTCACACCACATTCTTGTTTCACTCCGTTTGCCTTTGCGCAAACAGACCCGACACTTTCGTTGTGGTCTGGCTTTGCTGGTCCGTGGAAAATAGGCGAGCTTGTGTTTGTCCACTGGGGTTTGTGTGAAAATAATTGTCTGGGAAGTGATTGCTGGCATCCGCGATGTGCTGCAGAAGCTCATCCGTGAGAAACAGCTGCAGGAAATCAGCTGGCTCCTCAGACTCCAAATGGGCAGCGGCATTCAGTGGTCCAGGGGTTGCTGTAAAGTCGATTTTCCTCGGTTGCCATCCAGTGTGACGCCATCCGGAACCACTGCTTCCTGATGCACAACCTGTAAATTACAGAAATATAAACAATTGGAAATATATATTTATTGCTGCATTTTATTGCTGGCGTGTGAAGTTTCATATTATAATTTACCTTTCTTTACACCAACAAGACGAGGAGGAACTTTCTTGCCGCGGGATGCACAATCTGTGAATTTTAGAAAGTATGCATGATTACCACACCATTCAGTATTGTTGTTTCCTCGTCGGGGAGGAGATACGCTCGCGTCTAACTGCACATTTATGCGACATTTTCTGCCCGCAAGATGCATGATATGTACAATAAAAGCATGAGGGGTAAAACCACATGTTCAATGGTAACTTGCGAGCGCTTACCTCCTCGTTCGGGGGGATCTGGTGAGGACTCTCAGCTGCTTTGGCTATTGTCCGAAGGCAGGCGATGCAGGCCGCAAGGCACGCGCACCCTCTTTAGACGCCTGTTTGTTGTGACGACGACGAAGCGTCATCCTCTCAACCAAAGCGTCTCCATCGCCTTGATGCTTTTAGGAAGCTTTTTTTTACAAAAACGCATTCCTCGATCGTCATTTGCTTGGAGGATTTCATTGCTAACGCTACTAATGCGACTGCTGCTAGTGCTGCCGATGCTGCTGCTACCCACGCTGCTCTCCACACTTATAAGTCTACCCCAGGATCCCGCCCCCCATTTGTACCTCTGGCGCAGATTCAAGGCGGATCTTTTGCACCTCTGCCCCCTGCTGGGTGATTTTTACATGATTCACAATGCGGACAAGGCTGATTCTCAGTCAGAGGTTGCATCAGACCCTTATGTACACTATGACGTAAAAAAGACAGGAAACGTACTTATACGTCTTTGGTAGAGGGCGCCATTGCATTAAAAGACGTCTTTGTACGTCTAAGGGAGTAAATGAGTTGAACAAAGTACAGGGTCCTTCACCTGACTACAGATGATCTTCTGGGGACTTTATTTGGTTTTAATCACTTTTGGGGTCTGTATCTATGCACACTCCCTGGTTTTGCTACCTTCCCGGGTACCACATACACACTGCTTAGTTTCTCTGCCTTCGTGGGTACCACATACATATTGCTTGGTTTCTCTGCCTTCCTGGGTACGACATACACACTGCCTGGTTTTGCTACCTTCCTGGGTACCAGTCACACAAACGTCAGACGACTCAGCACATACCGACTGTCTCAGCACTACACACTTTCACTCCAAGGCAGTGCTGTGAACCAACTTACTGACAAGAGGTAGTATTTAGAATTTTAAAAAGTGCTTGAAAGGTTTTGTTCATGTAAAACCAACAGATTATGACATTATTATTATTATTTAAATCAGTATTAAACAGCATCAGCATAGGTTAAAGATATTATACAGACTATATACGATAAAAAAATACTAAACCACCCTTGCTTTTCCGTCATTTCTTGTATAAGTTAACACACAGATGTATAACATTTGTTTATACAAATATAACGATTAAAAAGTAGCTGATTAGAGTTTTAATTTTGTATTCATTAATCTGTAATAAAAATGGACATATTTTGGTTAATAAAATTAACAAGAAATAAAAGTAAAGGGTGTTCTAATACTTTTTTCAAGATTGTCCTAACATACATTTAATGTTTACAGTATATGTCTTCGGAAGAAGCGCAGCATTAGATTTTTTTTTTTGTTCTCTCTCTTTGACTTCTGAATTTGAATTTCTGTCACAGATGTGCTTGAATTCTATTTTGGATGATTTGTGTTAAACTGCACAAATATTTGAAGAGCCATAGAATTCAAGAATCACACCAGTGCTGCTACTCCTCCGAACGGGTGAACGCCCTTGATTAACAACCTGCGTTGAGGTGGCTTTTGAGATTCGTGGTGTGGGAGAAAAATCTCTGAAGGCATTCTTAGACTTCAAGAGAGGGTCCACAATTTTCAAAGATTCACTTCCGTCTGAATCAGAGGCCTCACTTGTATCCGGAATACATTCATCTCCACTGTCATCTGAGTTGGAGTAATAATGCTTATCCATTCCAAAGTCAGCCTGTTTTTTTAATCTAAAAAACAACAACAACGAAATATAAAGGATAGAAGGCAGGAGACCAATAAAATATATGCAATTTGCTTGTAAGATTCCCTGAAATCTATATGGGTTGTTTACCTGTATACTTTTGGTCCTCCTGAGCCTTGGGATAGTAATATGGTCTGGGTCTGAGGCGCAAAGTTCAGGGGCAGGATTTGACAATGATTCGTCAGAATCTGTGTCGTTATTCCAAGGAAGATTCAGCCCATATTTTTTGTCCAAGGGAGGAGACTGGGTTGCATCAGAGTCCAAGAGAAAATTGAGAACCCATTAAATACTTAATCCCCAGAGGAATCTGCACAGAAAAAGGTCTTAATTCTATTTGAAAAAAAAAAAAAACTAAAATATTGATGAATGATATGACAAAATAATGTAATAACAAAATTAATTGACCGTAACAAAAAGCTCCCGGGAGGAAAACTACATTAAATGTTTTTTTAACAGGGCAGTGAAAATATTGGAAAATAAAAACGATAATAAATAAAATAATATAAAAAAAGAATTCAATGTGTATCGATGGACCCATATGAAATACTTATATCGCTATGTACTTATCAGCCATATCGCCCAGCCCAATATGTAACTGCAACTTCAAAACCTCGGGCCATAACAGGATTGTAACATGGGATGCATATCTTCATTCCTAAATTTGTAGATCCCGAGGAGGCTGCTCAATGGTCCTGGTAATCTAAACCTCAACCAATTCGGTCACAGCCAATGTTCTCCATCCTTGTTAAGAAGTTTTGAAATGATTTAATAGATATACTATTGCAAACTATACCAGAATTTTAGACATTTTAAACTTTTGATCACAATTTTACCTATTTTCTAAAAATCTGAAGAATCCACATGCCAAATCACCTGCTGTAGACACATAGGTTCTGTTCTGACAGATAATTCAGTTACAGGTTGTGTACTTAAAGCCAATAAGAGGGCAATGCAGCAGTCGACAACCTGACGAAAGCTTAAGTCTCCCAATGAGAGAACTGTAGTGGCTGGTAGGTTCTTAGATTGTAACATAGTAAAGACATATACTAGGCATAACTGTATATCATATGATGATGAGGGAAAATATTATTAGCTACGATTTATGTCCAGATATATTAGAAAACTTGTCCAACCAGCACAGGTCTATCTAACTGTAATTTTAACATCTCAAGACACGACAGGATGACCACATGATACGCATACCTCCTTTTCAGAGTCTGTCAAAACTTGAGAAGGCTGCTTCGATGTTCTGGTGGCATCAACCTCAGCCGATTCAGTCATTGTCGGTTGTCCTCCATCCTAATGAACAAGTTGAATATTAATTTAATGAATTAAAAAAAGAAAATGGATCAGAATTTTACACATTTTAGGCTTTGGCCACCCAAAACAAAAACTAACAAGTTCACGAATGAAACAAAACCAATTACTTTAGCGCATGACAATTAATCTTCAGTAGAGATATGTTGTGACTGATATTTCAGTCACAGGTTGTCTTTTGAACGCCACCAGGGGCGCAATGGAGCACAGGACAGCCAAAAGTCTTCTTGTCGGACACCTGTAGTGGCTGGTAGGTTCTAAGATTATAACATAGTAAAGGCACATACAACTCCTAACTGTATTTCATATGATAATGAAGGAAAAGATGATTAGCTATGATTTATGTCAACAATAAAAATGGCTCTACGGGGTCCCCACAAACACAAACCTGACAGTTGGGTGTCAGATGGCCAACATACCTGACACGCAATTCAACTCAACTGGACCCCACAACACAAGAAAAAGCTGAGTGAGCCTCAAACCAGACATACACATTCACTGACAAATATCCTGTGACACCAGATATATTAGAAGTCTTGTCTAATCAGCACACGTCTATCTAACTGCAATTTTAACATCTCGAGACACGACAGGATGAGTACACGATACGCATACCTCCATTTCTGAGTCTGTAAAGCCTGGAGGAGGCTGCTTCGATGTTTTAGTAGCATCATAAATTTATTGAATTAATTATATTTGAGGTTGGATAAGATTTTTACACATTTTAAGCCTTAGCCACCCAAAACAAAACATAAGCTCATGAATGAAATAAAACTAATTAATTTCGCCCATGCCAATTAATCTTCTGTAGACGCGTGTTGTGACCAGTGTTGTTTTTGGCAGGCATTTTAGATTTTGTCCAAGTCATTTGGACAAAGTGCTGATTTGTTTACATCACATTTAGTCATCCCAATTCGTTATAGTTTTAGTCCAGTTTTAGTCAACGAAAACTAAAAAAAGGGTTTTAGTCCAGTTTTAATCGACGGAAACGCAAAAAAAGTTTTACCCTAGTTTTCGTCAATTTATTCACAAAGGTTTTAGTCCAAGCGGCACGGTGGCCCAACTGGTTAGCAGGATGGCCTCACAATATTGAGGTCGTAGGTACGATTCTGGCTCCGGCCTTCCTGCGTGGGTTTCCTCTGGGTAATTCGGTTTCCTCCCATATTCTTAAAACATGCATGGCAAGTTGCTTGGACACTCTAATTGCCCCTAGGCATGAGTGTGAGCGTGGATGGTTGTTCGTCTATGTATGCCCTGCGATTGGCTGGACACCAATTCAAGGGTGTACCTCGCCTACTGCCGAAGACAGCTGGGATCGGCTCCAACACCCCCCGCGACCCTAGTGAGGAGAAGCGGTACAGATAACGGATGGATGGATGGATGGGTTTAAGTCCATTTGAGTTAAAACAAGGCATTCAAGGTTTCCACCCAATAACAAAGACTTTTGGATGGACTACAAAGGATTCTTCATTACAAACAGAAAAAAGTGGCAACAGTGGAATCAATGCTCACTGCTCCAAAATAAGCAGAGAAGCAAAACATTTTGTTGGGCAACTGTTGTGGCTTTATTTCACTAAAAGCAACATAAAATAATTTATGAACCACATGCTAACAATTTTGTCTCGTCAACGAAAAAAATTCATGTACATCACGTCATGTTTTCGTCATAAAAGAACCTCGTTTAGCTTGTCATCGTCATTAAAAAAGGGGCGTTAACGAAGTATTTTCGTCATAGTCATCAGTGACGAAAACAACACTGGTTGTGACTGATATTTCAGTCCCAGGTTGTCTCCTGAACACCACCAATTGGGCAAGGGGGCGCAGGAAAGCCTGGGGTCTTCTATTTTTACAGTATAGAAAGGCTAAATATCAAATTGAAACAGTGTTTTATATCATGAATATACAGGGTTGGTGCTGGTTCTGGTAGGGAAACCACAACATAAAGATGTCCTTAATTAGTCCCACAATGGGGATATTTGCAATATGGCATATGATGGCCTAACAGGGCCACCGCCCAGAAAAGAGTAACGCAGAACTTTGTAATACTGTCACTCCCTGACCAGTTCGTTGTTCCTGAAGAGCCAAACTTTGACTCAGACCCACAAATTTGAATTACAGATAGTGGACAATGGAGAACTCCCCCAGTCAGTCAGCATGTTCAACTTCCATAGAAACCTCAACATACATTTATTAGATTGCCAAACTAATTGGAAACTACATCACCAGAACACCACAAGTGGGCTCTGTTATTGTACTTAAAGATGCATCTTACAAACCTGTGTTCTCCAAGGCCAGCTGGTCCATAGTCTTAAGTTATTTCTTCGCCAACATCAATGTCTCGGAGCGCAAACAGACAGAGGTGTGGTCTGTCCTCTGTTGTCTTCTTCTTCATTTTACAGTTGGGGTGCATGTGGTCATCATTAACCAGTCTTCCCAGACTGCCATCTTCTTGAGCGGCATCAACACTTAAAATAGATTTAAAAAAAAAAAAAAAACAATTATTCAATCAATGTCAGAAATTAATCTTTGAGACAATCTTGTGTACACAAAACATAAAAATAGGAAATCCACAATTTTTAAATCTTCTAAATCAAATCATACAAGAAATTTCTATTGGAATCAGACCCTATTAACAGCTTGTCTTTGAGACTTCATGGTCTATATTTTCATTTGTACAGATTCAACGCATGAATAAAAGTAATTACCGTATTTTCGCAGTCATAAGCAAACAAAGCGCCCTGTCAGTCGATGCGTCCATTAAATGGACAAAGTACCACTCACGTCCATCAGCCCTTGTCATCAACGAGCTGTTGGAAGTGCATGTTAGCACACCCTGCTGGGCAAAGAGTGAGTTGTCCATGCTTACAATCGACCGTGACAAATACACCATCTGACTATAATGTTTGGGTGATGGTGTTGGAAAAAGCTGGACAAAGGGCAGCTGTCCACAATGTTTTAGTCTGTCTTATCATTTATGTTATTGCAAGCAAGAAACGTCCCAGGTTTAGACAACAGACAAAAAGTCCAAAGCATAACAGCACATCTCTTTAAACAGCCATGCAAATCTCTCTAAACAGCTATGGGATTGTGGGTCTCTGCTCCCAGAATGCATTGCTTGAATTAGCTAAGGCTGAGTGGCTTTTGTATTATTTTCATTTTTTTTGGGTATATTGATGGCATGAGAGATACATGTTTGTGTTAATCTTATTTCTATGTTTCATTGTTTGCTTGTATGATGAGTTTTTTATTTTTTTTTGAAACCGTGACTCTAAGGAGTGTGGTGAGCAGCCAAGTCCCTCCCCTGACGTTGCTTTGTAGGCTATTGCCAATGCACCTAATATTGGCCTGAGCCATTGTCAGCTATTGTCAATAGAGACTTGGCGTCTGCTGCAACAATGGGGTGATTGCTCATGTTATTGGGGCATAGTAGGCTGCTATCGGCTGTGTCAGTGTGGGCAGCTCTGCCAAGTTCATGCTATGCTAACAGCAGCTGTGCTATCGTCTTGGCGGTGCGTCCAGTATATGTTACAAAGACAGAAATAGCGGCCTCAACAGGTGTTGCGCCCTTTGACACGGCGCGTCTTTTGGGTGCGAAAATACGGTATACATTTTTGCTTAGAGAATGATTTTTCCCCTAACACTTATGGGATGAGTATGTGTTTATTTTTTTAAATAAAAACAAAAATAAGATAACATCTCAATCTTTGCCTCACCTCCAAGTTTTTTCTTGCCGGCGGAAGTCAAACAAAAAGACAGTGCCTCTTCCATCCATCTTCCTGCGTTGAGATTTATCAGAATCTATCAATTTTCCTCTGTACTCCATAATAAAGAATAAAGTCGTCTTTCCTGAAAGGGGCCTTGGTAAATACTCCTCGACCTAGTTAACAGGGAAATCAAGATAGCTTCGTCATATTTTTAAGCACACAAATAAGGAGTCATCATATTCATTTGGGCCACTATACTAATGTAGGGTGGTTTGAAACATTGCTTCTTGTGAGGGATAGAGCAGAGCCCTTCTTTATGATTTTAAAGGAACAGACCAGCCAAAATTCATTTTCCAGCATTGCATTAGCCAGTATGTATTAGGACTGAAAGTACAAATGTCAATGGCACCTGGTTACGTAAAAAAAAAACTTTAAGATTATTTAGTTTCATAACAATGACATACACTGTATACACAGTCATATTGGATCGCGTCACATGATCTCTGTGACGTATAACGTGCTTTACACTAGACTATCAATATCGGACTTGTTCACTGGTCTATTGTGGTATAAAAATGCCGGAGGGCGTCATCAAGTACAGCCTTAATTTAGGTAGAACTCCTACCATCAGGTTTCACGCTCACTGAAATAACTTGAAACTGACAAAAGAAAAGGTCAAGACACTCTTAATGTAAAATAACCACTTAAAAAACGATGTCAGCTTGGTTATCAGAAAACAATAATATATCTTAGCAAAAGCGTTAACATCATACCTTTAAATGAGTTTATATACTTCGCTTCTAACTCTGCAGTCTTGTCCAGACCCTTGACTGCATGTTCAATAGTATCCTGCTTTGGGGACTTCCTGCATCTCAGGGAAGGCATTGTTTATTCTATAAAGAAAAAAGACAGTTTTGTGTTGAGAATTATTAATACTATAGGCTAAATGGAGTTTTAACAATATCAGTGTAAGAAAAATAAATTATAAATTAAAAAAATATCAATCCCTCCATCCCAATTAATGATTTCAACCATAATAGTTTATATTGAAGTTTAAACAACAGACAGACAGATTTATGCAGTGTGACTACAAAAATCTTACCAAAATTGCATTCACAGTAACCTTTGCTTTAAGAATCATGTAATTAACCAGTGAACATCGTGTCTTACACAAAAATTAATGACAGAAATTATCATGGTACTTGCATTCTGTTGTTCTATAACAAAAGTGCAAGCTGTTAGCTCCGCAAAGCTAACGCAACAAGCTAGCGTCCCTCGTGCTCACATTCAATGCAAACCTGACCACCGGATGAAAATACGCGTCGGTTTAGTTCTTTAAATGAGTAAAAGCACCATGACGTTTTATAATTATTCAATGCTTAACTGGAGCTCGTCAATTATGTCGATGTAGGAGCACATGTTTGCTAGGCCAGTGTTGTAGGCCCACATCCATGGTGCTACTTTGTATAGTGTTTTCCACACAACTATCTCTAACCATGAACAAATGCACTCGAGGCATGTTTTGAATAAAAACAAACGAAAAACACTTACCTCTCCGTTTCAACAGCAGTTCGAACTTCGAAGTGGTGATATTCTCCAGCGTTAAGCACCTGCTCGAACTGCGAATAGGTCAAATTCAACAGCGTCTTTTTTCTGTCTTAATAAGGACGCGATGAGAGGAGGAGCGCTTGCCTTTTCGTCAGCACGCCCCGCGCGGGTGGTGCTGCTTTATCACTCTCTATCTGTGCCCGCCCGCCGGCATGTCGATAGAAAAATAATATTCCTTCAAACATTACTTTCATCTTCTTAACGTTTTGTAGTGAATTTAACAGGTTCACCACTTTTTTCAAATACACCAATGGAAAACAGGTCTTAATTGAGGAAACATACAAAGAGCGTCTCACAAACACCTTATGATGAGCAATGTAATTTGATCACGTTTTTTGTCACTGCCTGGACGTCGGTTCACTGGCCTGGTGGCAGTGGCTTGTAGACACTGTCACTGAGTGGGAACGGATCTCAAGGTGGGTCAAACTAACCCAAGCAGTGGATCGGTCCGTTTTTTAAATTTATTAATTTTTTTATTTTATGTATTTATTTATTATTTAATACAAGGGCTTCGGCTCACTACCAGTGGGCGGGACCAAAGAATTTGGGTTTCCTTTGAGCTAGGAGGCAGTCAAAGGCAGTCCAATCCCCGGCAACATAAAGCGCCTAGCTCTGGGGACATGGAATGTCATTTCTCTGGTAGGGAATGAACCCGAGCTGGTGTGTGACTAGACCAGTGGTTCTCAATTATTTCCTGTCATGCCCCCCCTACCAAGAAGAAAACAATTCGCACCCCCCCCACCACAATTTTTTTTTACATTTCGTACTAATGTACATGTTCTTTGCATATTAATGTTAGATTGTCAATAAAATATCTTACCTTAACAAAGCTAAATTGATAAAAAAATATATCATTTTGAGAACGACTATTGTGAGGATCTCGAAACTCAGTACTCTGTGGTGCTAATATTGATGAGATGATAAATATGTTGAAGCCACAGAACAAAAAGATTAGATATTGTTTGGAAATTAATGACGTACATAACAAAGGAATATCAGCCTTGATTGGAGTACATTACTGCATTTAAATTTTTAATAAAAATGAAACAATTATTGATGTTATGACCACTATGAAGAATTTAAAAAAACAATATATAGGGATAATTATAGTTTTCATTTTGTTATGTTTAGTCTGTTCATGTTGCATTATTTTTATGACAAAGATGATGGTTAATCGTAGGTTTGTTGCCCAAATGTACCGTTACAACCTGATTAATGTTGAGAATGACGAACTCAAACTGGACACTAAAACGTAAAAACACATGGACTTCTTGCCCCTGTCCACACACGTGCACACACACACACACCATACACGAAGATCCGGGAGGTAAGGACGGCTGTCCTCTCCTACAACGAGGCAAGGGCCTCCACCAAGTCACCCCAGGGACAAGTTTTATTCCCTGATGGTCATCAAATTATGAGGATCTCATTCTACGCCGGAAGGGAGGAGGGGAATTTTTCCCTAATGTGAGGTTTTCGCTCCTCCACTGATGATCACACTGTTGTATGATTTCATTATGATGATCTGTCTTAAAGCCGTAAGGACATGATTTTTAAATCCACAACAGGGGGGAAATGTAAGATGGGCTGAGGATAGGTAATCAGTTTGTGTATTCATAATCATGTTTTTATACACTCATTAATGTTTAACACACACAGAGACACTTACTTGTTATTTTAACACACACACACACAGACACCGTATCCTGAAGATGTGTTTAGTTAAACTGACCTTGGGTTATGATTTTCTGCCTGCTGGAGTCCCTGGTGATTAGTTATTGATGCTTTAGTTAAACTGACCTTTATACCGTGAGTTATTGATGTTTTCTGTCTCTTGGTGATTAGTTGTTGATGCTTTTCTGTCTTCTGGTGATTAGTTATTGATGAGTTAGTTTCAATAAAAAGGCAGAACGGAGGGTGAGAGTCAGAGGGTGTGCGGGATTGAACTGGCAAGACGGCTGTTTCGCCTCCTGGCTCCCTCTCCCATTCTGAATGGCACAAAACGAAAACTTTAGTAAGTTATTTCAGTCTAAAAAAAGGCGTCAGGGCATTTTTAAACCGGACAGTAAGTCGTCACTGTCTTGGTTCCTTTTTGTGCCTTGACCCATCCCGGAATTATTGAAAGGATGCAGTCCTATTTACAGGCCCCAGTGACACCCCAGGTTTCTGTTGTTTGTACGAGGGCGCTTAATAGGTACTGCTATTCACAATCGTCTTAGGCTGTTTCTTTGCAGAAGTTTATGGACAATGTGTAGTGCTGTAGGATGCAGTCTAGAGCATTCTTGACATTGAAGCTTTTGTTTCCAGCAACTGCTAATGCGACCGTGCATCAAACATGCAAAACACAGACCCTTGCTCCTCAAGAAGTCAATCTTATCCTTGTGATGCTTTCTCCTAAATTCCTTACAAATTGTGAGACTGTTGCTCTCCATTACAATTAGCACATGGTTTGGCAATAGCATCCACTGAAACAGGTTCTGCCTTTGGCGTGGTGGTTTTGTTGTTTTCCATCTTGGCGGGCACAATGACTGTTGTGAAGACTTTCTTTGATTTTGGTGTTTCTGTGTGTTGTGATTTTGTTTTCTGTTTTATAGAATCTTTCGTGCTTGTCAACAAAGTCAACAAAATCCTTAAACTTCACTCTTCTATTTGTTCTTTCTTGGAGATTGCAGGCAAATTTTCTCCAAGATTCTATAAGTCTGTATGGAAGTTTGTTTGCCAATGCCTTTATATTAGCCATGTTGTCCAAGTCCTCCATGTAATTAACATCTGCCATTATGTTCAAACAGCCCATAAGGAATAATGTGAAAGACTGAAGTGCAACACCATCTTCAGACTTGATTGTTGGCCAATCCATGGCTTCCTTTAAATATGCTTCTGCTATCATGAAGTCATCACCATAAAACTCCTTCAAGATTTGTTTTGCTTTGGTATATCCTGTCAGAGGTTCCATATGGATGCAGCTCTTCACCAACTCATGTGGTTGTTCACTAGTATACTGCAGCTAAAATTGAAGATGATCACGGTTATCACTTGTACGGCCTTCAATCCCATGTTCAATGGCACCTATACAGGTTTTATAATGCAGAGGGTCGCCTTTAAACGTAGGAATGGAAAGTTCGGGAAGTAGCGATGCTTTTTGACTCTTTGCTAAGTATTCTGCGACACTGGCTTGCTGTGAGATTGCTTGGCAAAGGCCATCAAGCACATGTCCCTGTTGTTCTCTACTTTCTGTCTGATGTGGAAATCTAGCCATTGGAATAGTCGAAGTGGGAGCATTTCAGGTCAACACTGCTTGTTGCTCTGATAGGCTGTGATGGTAATTGAATGTTTTTCCTTGTTTAAATTGTAACACACTCATCAGGAATGTGGATACCATCCTCCTGGGTATTTTCATATCTTCTCAAGACATCCAATTTAGCATCAGACTCAGGGAGTGCCGTTTGCATTGCATGCATTTGCTTCTTTGCCTTAATTGCAGCTTCTTCTTGCTCAAGTGCCAACCTTTGTTGTAAATCAGCAGCCTTTGCCTTTAAACATGCTCGTTCCATTTGAGCCTTTAATTTAATTGAAGACGTTGACAGAAGTGAGCTTCTGTCTGTTAGATTCTTTACTTCTACTTCTATGGGTGTAGTTAGTTGATGCAGATCTACTATCATCAGGTGATATTTGTTTATTGCATCCTTCCTCTGCACGTTTCAAAACGTCCTTCTTCCATTGCTCACATTTCCATTAATTACATTTTTTGGATCAAACCAGTTATTTTGGTCATCGGCAAAATCCTCTTCAGTCTTTAAATTTTGCACACCGGAATTGAGGTCCACAAATTCTTGCTCCATGCCGCTAAAGCAAACACGAAGCTCAGTTTTTTACAGCGTCAACATTTGCATCATCCTCCATCAATTGTTCAATTTGACGTTGCATGGAGGTCAATTGAGCAAATTTGCACCTGCGTGCCTGCATCCGTTTAGGCTTGTGATCTTCTACAGCTTTTCTCCGTCATTTTTAATGTCCGCTTTCCACTGTCTTGTTCCTCCATGTCAATCCACAATCAAGCAAACAAAAACGTCAAACTGACTGTAGCGTCTCAATTTGTAGGTCAGCTGAATGACGATCAAAGTTTTAAGCAGTTTACTCACGCACCTGTTACGTGCACGTCCTTGTTAACTCGCGATGCTTGTCAAGTATGGACGCATGCTAACAGCTAGCAGCTCATTGTCCCGACTGGAAAGTTGCTCCTTAGCTGTGATGTGCCTAGGGTTACACTATCTATCATTAACAAACACAGCCAGCCCTCCTCTTTCCTCTTACCGCTTTCCAGTGTCCTGTCCGCAAGTAGTATTTGGAAGCCGTCAAATTCCACGACGGTGTCCGGCGTTAGGTCTGTTAGCCATGAATCCGTGAACATCAGCAAGCTAGCTCATTGGAAGTTCCTCTCGTGCCGCGTCCATTTTCTTGGGAAGGTATCTAACATTTCCCATAAAAACGGACAGGAGGACGGGGTGGTCACGCCTCCTCTTTGCCTGGCGTTTCGCCCCCGCGCGACATCCCCCGTCTCTTCCTCCTCAACTCGTGGGGGATATCGGGTCTCGCTCCGGGAGTCGGCACGGGGTTAGCACGAAGTGCTAACAGCTGATCTCTTGTGTAAACGATTGATCCGTAGCTCCCAGTGACATCTCCGGACACGATCACGCAAAAAACAGCCCCCAGCAGCAATAAAACCACCGCAATTTGGATGTCCATTGCTGCGATGAGGTAAAATAAATAAAACTGGGTAAAGGAAAAAACACGCGAAAAAGGCTCAAATAGTGAGCCGTGCTGCTTTAGCAGGTAGCCACTCGCGTGGTGACGGAACCGTAAAAACAAATGTGGTCCCATCAAAATCTGATGGGATATTTAAAAATAAAAGCGTGAAAATTTGCTTATTTGTCTGTCGTCACCAATGATTAAAAAAATTAAAATCATTACAAAATCCTCAAGCTATCGTGATACCAGACAAGTTCTGCGGGACACCAGACCACCCCAGTTGTCCACAAAAAGTGGTCACTTCAAAATTTGATGTGGCATTTAAAAATAAAAAAATCACCTGAAATATGCACTGTGATCAACACTGATTTAAAAGAAAAATCTTTAAAAAATATCCTCAAACTATCGTGATACCAAACCAGGATTGGGGATACTAGACCACACCAGCTGTCCACCAAAAGTGGTCACATCAAAATGTGATGTGGCACTTCAAAATAAAAGTAGCCTGAAATTCGCTTATTTCACGGTCATCACCACTGAGTTAAAAAAAAAATAGCTCGAGTTATCGTGATACCAGACCAGTTTTGTGGGACACGAGACTACCCCAGCTGTCCATAAAAAGTGGTCCCATCGAAATCTAATTTGTAATTTCAAACTAAAAGTTGCCTGAAATCTGCACATTTCACTGTCATCATGCCTGACTTTAAAATTTCATTAAAAAATATCCTCTAGCTATGGTAATACCAAACCAGGTTTGGAGGACACAAGACAACACAGCTTTCCACCAAAAGTAGTCCCATCAAAATGTAAGGAGGCATTTTAAAATAAAAGAGCTGGAGCTGTCGTAATACCAGACTAGTTTTGTTGGACACTAGACGACCCCAGCTGTTCATCAAAAATGGTCCCATCAAAATCTGATGTGTAATTTCACAATAAAAAAAAAACCCACCTGAAATATGCACATTTCATTGTCATCAACACTGATTTTAAAATAATCATTTCAAAATACCCTCGAGCTATCGTGATATCAGAACCATTTTGGGGGACACTAGACAACCCCAGTTGTCCATCAAATGCGGTCCCACCAAAATGTGATACGGCATTTCAAAATAAAAGTAGCCTTAAATCAGCATACATCACTGTTATCAGGCCTGACTAAAATATCATGACAAAATATCCTCCAGCTATCATGATACCAGACAAGACATATTTCACTGTCATCACCATTGATTTAAAAAAATTAATTAAAAACTAGAGCTGCGAGCAGCTATAAAGAGCCCTCGCCACCCGGACAACGTTGGGGTACTGGCACGTTGGAAATGTGAAATATTTCCGAGAAATAACGTGAGGAATCTTCAAGAGGAATTTGCTTGTAGTTAAAGTTAGAGCAGCTTTTGTTTTCAAAGCCTCGTCAATGTTTGAAGTAAATTTGTTGGCAGGCACTACAGGTGCATCAAATCAAAGACTAATAGACTGAAAAACATTTTCTTTCCGAGAGCCATCACCATTCTGAACTCTCACACACATGCACACACACACGACCACCCTTACCTTGCTGAACAGCGACGTATTGTGTTGTATTTCTCCAATTTCATACTATTTTCCATCACAATATTTATTCTCTTATTTATCTAATTTATATATTTGATTAAATTATTGTTGTATTGCACTGGAGAGGGGAGCTCCCTAATCTTGTTGCACACTGTACAATGACAATAAAAGGATTTCGGATTCTGATAAATTTAGAATGGCCGACTTCCTGTTCAATTTAGCATACGGCTCCATGAGACTTTTTATTAGGTCTTGGCTTTGTACACACTTCATCAAATTTTCAGTTTGGTGAAACAGAGATATGGGGCTGTTTTTTTTTGTTGTTTTTTTTTTTCTAGGGGGCGATAGCGAGCCATTTTTAAACAACTGTACGACAAAATAATAAAATATTGTGAATATTGAATCAACTCCCGGTTGAGTGGACGCTGGCACGTTTGGCTGCCACTGCTCACCGGTAACTCTCAGAAATTTTTTGGATCCGCTTGTTGTACCTGCTTTAGCAGTTTACAATCCCTCCAGTTACAGTGATTTTATTTATTATTATCTGTATGTTGAGCGATCCCGATTCTCATGAATGCCACCCACCGATTGCATAGTCGCTGACGCGTCTACTGTGGCTAAAGTTTAGCTTACCTATCAAAGTTAGCACCTGTCTGCCATGTGGACCCGCAGGCCAGTCTGCTTCTCGCACTTCTGCCTGTTCCTGTCATGTCATCAACCTGTGTCAGGACAACTTCAATCCACTGCCGCTGAACTCCGCTGGATTTACCGACACATGCCCGAGGGAAACGCACCACCACCACTGCTCCTCCTCCCGAACATCGCTCGTCGACCCTTGAAGGATTGTATGGCAATTACCGGCATTTTAAACATTTATGGGACAGAATGTCAATTATTTAATTTAGCAGGTTTATATTTACTGAATATGCTATGATCGCAAAATTCCGGACGAACTGGCGAGGCTGCCCGGCTCACCGTGGCTTGTCATCGGGACCGGGAGGCGGCGCAGGCGACGCAGAGAGAGGAAGCAGAAGCGGGGCTGCAGGTCCGGTGTCTTGCAACGGCTGCGACGGCAGCCCCATAGGCAACCACTGCCGAGTCTGTACCTCACCAACGCCAGATCCGTGGTCCACAAAATCGACGACCTGGGATTACAAATCCTGGGAAACCGCTATGTGCGAGACAGCAGTGTGATCGTCGTCACGGAATCCTGGCTGCACGCAGACGTCCCCGATGCTAGCATCCAGCTGGCCGGGCGCTCGCTACATCGCGCGGATCGGACAAGGGACACCGGTAAGAGACGGGGCGGGGTGGCTCTGTGTTTACGTGCATGAGAACTGGTGCGGCGATAGCACGATCGTCGAGAAGCACTCTTCCCCCGACATCGAGTTCATGTCCGTTAAATGCCGGCCTTATTTTCTCCCGAGGGAGCTAACGGTCGTGATTGTCACAGCTGTTTACATCCCTCCCGACGCTAGCACTAGCACGGCGCTCTCGCTACTCGCGTGCGTCATCAATAAACATCAGTGGGCCCACCCTGATGGCGTTCACGTAGTAGCGGGAGACTTTAATAAGGCCAATTTAAAGACTGTACTCCCAGAGTTTCACCAGCATGTCAAGTGCCCAACGAGGGGAGACAACACTCTCGACCATGTGTACTCGAACATCAAGCACGCATACAGGGCCCTCCCACTCGCCCCCCTCGGCCAGTCAGACCACCTGTCCTTGCAGCTCGCACCTGCATACATCCCTCTCAGGCGCAGATTCAGGCCCACCACAAAGACTGTGAAAACCTGGCGTGACGGCGCCATGAGTGAATTACAGGACTGCTTTCAAGACACAAACTGGGGCCTCTTTGATCATCAGGACCTTGATGTCTACACACATTGTGTAGTGGACTACATCAAGTTCTGCATGGAAACTGTGTCCCTACACAGGACTATACGGACCTTCCCAAATGCGAAGCCCTGGATGTCCAGCAGGGTTCGCTCTCTCCTCAAGGCCCATGACGCTGCCTTCAGGTCAGGCGACAAAGCCCAGTACAGGGTGGCTCGTGCTGACCTGAGCAAAGGCATCAAGCTAGCCAAGGCAACCTACAAGGGGAGGCTGGAGGCCCACCTTGCCAGTAACAGACCACGGGAGGTGTGGCAGGGTCTACGGAGCATCACCAACTTCCGTGGCAGCAGCACGACCTCTGCAGACCCGAGTGCATCGCTGGCAGAGGAGCTTAACTGCTTCTTTGCTCGCTTTGACTCGCCCCAACCGTCACACCCCCGCACTTCATGCTCCAACTCCCCCCCACTCACCGTAGAGGAACACGATGTGAGGCGCGCGCTCCTGGCTGTTAACCCCAGGAAAGCTACTGGACCCGACGGAATACCAGGCAAGGTCCTCAAAACATGTGCCCACCAACTGTCACATGTATTCTGCAGGATCTTCAACCGCTCCCTGGCTCAAGCAGTCATCCCCTCCTGCTTGAAAACTTCCATCATTATTCCTGTCCCCAAAAAGTCACCAGCCGTCCACCTGAATGACTACCGTCCTGTTGCTCTCACACCAGTCATCATGAAGTGCTTCGAGAGGCTGGTTCTCCAGCACATCAGGGACTGCCTTCCTCCCACTCTGGACCCCTACCAGTTTGCATACTGGGCTAACAGATCCACTGAGGACGCCATCAACACTGCTCTGCATGTTGTGCTGGGCCACCTGGAACAACAGCAGAGCTATGCAAGGATGCTCTTTGTGGACTACAGCTTGGCATTCAACACAATCATCCCAGACATCCACGTCGCCAAACTTGACATTCTCGGCCTCCCTGCCCTCACACGCATCTGGATTAAGGACTTTCTGACCAACAGACCCCAGACTGTGTTGCTCGGCCCCTACACGTCCTCCACCTGCATGCTGAGCACCGGTTCCCCTCAAGGATGCGTGCTGAGCCCTCTCCTATACGCCCTCTACACCTACGACTGCAGCCCGGCCCATGGCAACAACACCATCGTCAAGTTTGCTGACGACGCGACAGTGGTCGGTCTGATCTCGGAAGGTGACGAGACAGCCTACAGAGAGGAGGTAAAGAGACTGACAGCTTGGTGCAAGGACAACAGACTGCACCTTAACACTGCAAAAACAAAGGAGATTGTCGTCGACTTCAGGAGGAACAAGACGGTGCCGCCCCCCCTCTGCATCGAAGGCGTGTGTGTGGAGAGGGTCCACACGTTCAAGTTCCTGGGAGTACAGATCTCCGACGACCTTTCTTGGACTCACAACACCACAGCAGTGGTAAAGAAGGTCCACCAGCGTCTGCACTTCCTGAGAGTCCTCAGGAAATTCAACCTGGACAGGAAGCTGCTGCTAGCCTTCTACCACTCGTCCATTGAGAGCCTGTTGACGTACTGTGTCTCCACCTGGTACAGCGGCTGCACTGAGGCCGACAGAGTGAGGCTCCAGAGGACAGTCAAAACAGCGCAAAGGATTATTGGCTGCCCTCTCCCCTCACTGTCGGACATCTACACCGCCCGGTGCCTCAGAAGGGCTCTCAACATCGTCAAAGACAATACCCACCCAAACTCACACCTGTTCGACCTGTTGCCCTCTGGCAGGCGCTACAGATGCATCAAATCGAGGACCAATAGACTGAGAAACAGTTGCTTTCCGAGAGCCATCTCCATTCTGAACTCTCACACACACACGAGAACACCCTTACCTTGCAGAACAGCATCGTGATGTGTTTTTATATACCCTATTCTGTACTAAATTCCATTGCACTCTCTTATTTATTAATCTAATTTATATATTTGTCTGTCTTATTGTTGTATTGCACTGGAGAGGGGAGCCTTCTAATCTCGTTGCACACTTGAGTACAATGACAATAAAGGGATTTCTAATTCTAATTCTAATTCTACTACGCATAGGAATGACTGATTGTAGTCATGGTCTTTACTGATTTATGATATTATTTTCACATGCTAAAGTTATATTACTTAGTTTATAAATGTGTGAACATAGTATTTTCATGACCTACACTCACATTCACATCATACATATTCAGTCTGCACATTACAAACTGATGACAAGCCAGACAGCACTTCATGGACAAATATGACAAAGCACATTCTCCACATAGGACATAGAGATGCAAACATACCAAATTGGGCACTGGATTTAGTTTTAAAATCGCTGCATTGGCTCCCCGTGTGTTTCAGGATTGATTTTAAGGTTCTTCAATTAGTTTTTAAATGCCTTAACGGTCTTGGGCCATCCTCGCGGACCCTGAGGTCCTCTGGCACCGGCCTGTTAATTATTCCTCGGGTGAGGACTGGAACACATGGCGAGGCTGCATTCAGCCATTCTGGTCCTCGTCGATGGAATAGCCTGCCGGAGGACATCAGGTCCGCAGAGACTGTTGATATTTTTAAAAGGAGGCTCAAGACCAGACCTGGGCATTGCACGGCCCGCGGGCCACATCCGGCCCGCCGGGTGGCACTGACTGGCCCGTATGACAGACCTGGGCATTGTATGGCCCGGGCCACATACCTTTGGTTGACTCTGACCGCGAGTGGAAGGTTAATTGGAAATTTCAAAATAAACATACTTTTTAATTTCACCTCATTCATGGGCGAAAGCTGCACTGCTTTTATTCTGAAATTGTTTTTTTTTTTTATTCCCGCACAATGTGCGTCGCACATAATGACGTAATGCGTTTATCAAGACATGCGCGCGATTGAATCACAACAAGACAACGTTCGTCCTCAAAAATGTCCGCTCAGGCTACAAAAAGAAAGGTAGATGCCGAATGTAGAATTTTCAACAAAAATTGGACAGCGAAGTATTTATTTACTGAAGTTAGAGGTAAAGCTGTGTGTTTAGTTTGCGGGGAGCAGATCGCCGTGTTGAAGGACTACAATTTGAGTCGGCATTACCAGACGAAACATGCAGAGAAATATAAAAACGGCACCAGATAACAATGAACTGGGACACTTTTTCTCAAAATCACAGTTCAGTGACAGTCAATATGTTGTATCTTGCTTAATGTTTGGTGCAAAAAGACAATATTGTGATGTCTTTAAAATGCTCAGAACCTTTACACAACTATCCAACAGTATATGGAACTCAAAATGTGTTTTGAAGTGAATGTGACAGAATATGTTTACTAATATGAGTCACAAATAGTAAAAAATGTTAATATTATGTCTACCATTGTGTTGAGAAATTTGAATGAATACATTTTTGTAAGGCAACCTCATTTTTTCAGTTTATTTGGTATTTAGTTTCATTGCTTAACTTTAATGCCAGCTTGTCAAAACAGTGCTATTTACTGCTTTTTAAAAAAGAAATACAATTAATATTATGCAGAATTGAGTTCAGCCTTTTGGCCCGGCCCTCCACAATATTTAATGTTTCTTATGTGGCCCCATGGAAAAAATAATTGCCCACCCCTGCTCAAGACTCACCTTTTTTGTTTGGCTTTTAAATAATTTATCTTAGTCTTTTAATTCAGGATTGTCATTTTATATATTATCATTGTCTTTCATTTTTTTTAGCTTCTTTGTCTTTTAGTATCATCATTTTTCTTATATATTTTAGCTGCGTCGTTTTATATTATTGTCTTTTAATTTTTAGCTTCTTCTCTGTCTTTTAGTATCATAATTTTTCTTATATATTTTAGCTTCGTCTTTTTATATTATTGTCCTTTAATTTTTAGCTTCTTTTTTGTTTAGCATTATCATTTTCTTTTATATATTTTAGCTCCAGTGTTTCCTCAAGGGGGGCCTCCGCGCTGGGAGGTGTGGCTGGCCTTCTCACAGGGGGCTTCATCCCGGAGGCTCCTTAGGCCCGGCGGACCGGGGCCCTCTGCACTATGTGTAGGGTCTACCCCGGTCAGTCTGGGCTAGGGGTCTGTGTGTTGGCGCAGCTCCCTGTGGGCGTGAGCCGTCATCCCTCTCAGCGCGGATGACCTACCCTGGGTACATTTTCTCATATGGTTTCTCTGTGCCTTACCCTGTCTTTCTACTAAGATGGTTTATTAAGTTGTGTGAATGCGAGTGTTCTGTGTGTGTGCGAGTTCAGGCGTGTATGTGGATGTGTCTTGTGTTTATGTTGAGTGGGTGGAATGGGTTTTAGTTTTTCGTTGTAATTTGGATGTTTTTATTGTACAGCACTTTGAGCCGCATTTTATGTATGAAAAGTGCTCTTATAAATAAAATTTGATTGATTGATTGGAGGGTTCAAGGGGACGCCATTGCAAAAACACATTCTGAAAGACATAATTTGATTTTGGAGCACACATACATGCACACTGACAAGATTACAGGGGAATACCAGCAGAAGAGACGGAGAGACTGCCCGCCGGAGAAGGCCAGCCGTGAAATACCAGTCTTGGGGACCAGCTGGGAATCAACCATCCAGACAATGATTAATCTGGAGAGGACCTTCCCTTGGACGTAGACCCGTGCCGGGGGAAGAATGTGAGGCTGGGCTGAGATAACGCACGACTCTTTTCGACTGTGCTTGCCCAAGTACATTTTCTCATGAGATTAAGAAAAAGCCGCTCAGTACTATTTCCTGAACCTCCGCCCTATTTCCTACCTACCATTCATTTCAAAAGTCCTAGATAATGTAGTCGCCACTCAACTCCACTCTCATCTCACCTGCAATAACCCTTTCAGTCCGGTTTCCGTGCACTTCACAGCACTGAATCAACTCTACTCAAGGTCACCTCTGCTCTCCTCATTGCAGCTGACTCAGATTCATTCTCCATTGTCATCCTTCTTAACCTGACTGCGGCCTTTGACACCATCTCACACACCATCCTTCTCAAAAGACTTTCTTCCATCGGCATCACCCACACCGCCCTCAACTGGTTCCATTCATACTTCAAAGACCGCACTCAGTTCATCCAGCTTAAATATTTCTCATCAAAGTCCCTCCCAGTCACCTCAGGTTTGCCCCAAGGCTCGGTCCTGGCCCCCCTATTATTTATCATATACCTCCTTCCCCTTGGCAGCATTTTCCGAAAATTCAATATCGCTTTCCATTGCTTCGCGGATGACACCCAGCTCTAGTTCTCCTGCAAACCCAGCATATCACTCCCTCCCACCTCCGTCACCTCCTGTCTATCTGAAATCAATGACTGGTTTTCTAATAATTTCATGAGGCTTAACAGCGACAAAACAGAAGTTATTCTTTTCAGTACAAAATCAATACAATCCAAAGTTGGCAGTTTTCCCATTCCTGTTGGCCCCTCCATTGTTTTCCCATCCCCTCAGGTCAAGAGTCTGGGTGTCATCCTTGACAGCACTCTATCTTTCCATAAGCATAATAACACAACCCGGTCAGCCTACTTCCATCTGCACAATATCAGTCAACACCGCCCCTCCCTTTTTCCCTCATCCACTTCTATTCTGGTCCAAGTCGAGTCAAGTCAATTTTATGTGTATAGCCCTTAATCACAGACAGTCTCAAAGGGCTTTACATAACCACAATCAACATCCACTGATCTTAACCCCCAGGAGGGCAAGGAAAAACTCAAAACCCCATTGGGGGAAAAGTGAGAAAACTTGAGAAGGGACCACAGATGGGGGGGAAACCCCCTTCCAGGATGACCAGGCTGCTTTGGATGCCAAGTGGGCAACATTTGACACATACAATGATGCTATACAATGTTAGATGAGATAATGTGAGAGTCAATTAAATGAAGTGCTGCAGGAAGATGACTTTAGTGGAGTGGGTCCTCATCCAGGACCGTAATCGCCATGGCAGCATATCCGAGGTTGAGCCTTTGATCTTGAAATAGTCAGTTTGGGGTAAATTCAGAACAGCCACTTCCAAGTGAATCACCATCACCTAATTCCCAAGCCGTGGAATTGGGAACAGAAAAAAAAGAACAGAAATAGTAAACAGGCCAACAAGTAGTTCAACGAAGTGCTGAAATATAGGGAAATCAGAAGAGGTGCTGCATGAAGACGACTTCGGCAGAGCAGGTCCCTCCCCGGTTGGTCAGTGCCGTAATCTTCATAGCAGGTCACCATCACCTAATTCCCAAGCAGGGGAAGAGGGGGCAGAAAAGAGGAGAAGCCGCAGTAAACAGGCCAACAAATAATTAAATTAGATGCTAAAGTATATAAATAAATGTCGCGCTGCAGGAAGACGACATCACTGGAACAGGTGCATGCCCAGTTTGTCAATGCCTTAAACTTCCTAGTGGGTGACCGTCACCTAATCCCCCAGCCGGGGAAAAGGGGGCAGAAAAGAGAAGATAAGAGAAAAAGCGGCAGTAAACAGGCCAACAAATAGTTCAACTAAATGCACAAGAGTATAAATGCGTCTTTAATAGTGTTTTGAACATTTCTACTGAGGTGGCGCCTCTAATACCTGAGGGTAGTACATTCCAAAGCATTGGTGCCCGAATAGAGAACGCTCTAGAACCTGTGGACTTCTTTTTGGCTCGCGGGATCACTAAAAGACCAGCATTTTGTGAGCGAAGGTTTCGGGACGGAACATATGGTACCACGAGGTCAACGAGATAGGAAGGTGCTAAGCCATGCAATATTTTATAGGCAAGTAGCAGAACTTTAAAATCACATCTCAAGTGGACCGGAAGCCAATTCAAATTGGCAAGTATCGGGGTAATATGATCAAACTTTCTCGTTCTAGTCAAGAGTCTAGCTGCTGCATTTTGAACTAACTTTTAATACTAGACATGGGGAGACCCGAGAGCAAAACGTTACAATAGTCGAGGCGAGACGTAACAAACGCATGGATTAAGATTTTTGCATCACAGGTTGATAGAATTGGGCGAATTTTAGCAATGTTACGCAGATGAACAAATGCAGTTCTAGTACCGTATTTTTGGACTCAAAAGACGCGCCGTGTCAAAGGGCGCAACACCTGTTGGGGGCGCTATTTCTGTATTTGTTACATAGATAGAACGCGCCGACTCATCGGGCGCTAACACAACCGACCAATCGAGCAGTCTCGCTGGCTGCTCAGTCGCGCTAGCGTGTTTTTAAAATGGCAGCGGGAGTTCAGTGGTACTTTATTTTAGCTTTTAACAACGTGCTGAAGTTGTCCTCATCCAAAAATGCACCAAGTCCTTGTCTTCTGTATCCAAGATAAACAACACGAGTCATTATCAGTCTGCCTCGCCATCTCGCTGCTTCGCCGTCTCGCTGCGGCGCAGCCCCTCAGGTGGGATGCCGACACAATGCCGGTGTGAGCAAGTCACTTGTCAACAAACGATGTGCGGTCACGGTGTTACATCAAAACTAAAACTATCATCCCAAATCAACTGAAAAGCATAAAAGTGTAGGCCCAGCAAAATTCTGCCTCCCAGCCTACCATACATTACCTTAGTTTACATGCATGCACACTAAAACAGACGATAGCATGGCTAGCTGTTTTGAAAAAACGGCAACAGGAGCAAAACTGCGTTTGGTTGTATTTTATTTAACAAGGTACTCACATTAAGAGTTATCAGTCATCCACAAATCCTTCAAAATCATCGTCTTCCGTATCAGACAGAAATAGTTGGGCAAATTCTCCCTCAAACACGCCAGGTTCCCTCTCGTCATTGTCCGAGTCTGTGTCGCTGCTGAGCGTCTCCCCGGATGTAATGCCGGCTTTCGCGAAAGCTCTTGCAATAGAGCTAGCAGACACGTTCGTCCAAGCAGCTACAATCCACTCGCAAATTGTGGCATAACTTGCTCTTCGCTGTCTCCCAGCCTTTGTGAAGCTGTGTTCGCCCTCCGCCATCCATCGCTCCCACGCAGCACGCAACTTCACTTTGAACGCTCTGTTTATACTTAAGTCGAGTGGTTGGAGTTCCTTTGTCAAGCCTCCCGGGATGATGACAAGCTCTGAGTTCATATGCGTGACTTGACTTTTCACAGCGGCTGTCAGATGGGCACGCATGGAGTCACAGACCAACAGCGACGATAGGGGCATCGCGCTGCTTTGCACTGGGGGCGTGCCTTTGTGTTGTTTTGTCTCCCCTCTCCCGCCTGTTGTCATTCACACCCATCTCCCCTCTCACGTCCGCCTGTTGTCCACACCCATCGATCCCCTCTCACGCCCCCCTGCTTGTCGTAAGCCACACCCGCCTTCTCTCTATATAAGCGGTGTGCAGGCAGTTGAAGTTCGCCGTCAGCCCAGCGGCGCACTTGGTCGACGCAATGGGCGCTCCACCTCAAAGGGCGCCCTGGCTTTTTTGGACGGCTTTCCGGACTTTAAAGTGCGCCTTATGGGTCCAAAAATACGGTAATATTTTTAATGTGCATTTGAAACGACATAGTTGTGTCAAATATAAGACCGAGATTTTTTGTTGAATCCTTTTGGGCAATTTATCGATACTCATAGTGGTGTCTTTGAAAAAGGTACAGATGACGCGCTGGTCCAATGATCAGCATCTCGGTTTTATCTGAGTTAAGACGCAAAAAATTGAAAGACATTCATAGTTTAATTTCGGCAAGGCATGCCTCTAATTTATAGCAATCACACGGATTCGTTATATCCAACGGCATGTATAATTGCGTATCATCAGCATAACAATGAAAACTAATGTGATATTTCCGTATAATATCACCAAGCGGTAGCATCTAGTACCAATCCCTGCGGAACTCCGCGTGTGATCTTACAAAGATCAGAAGACGCATTGCCATGAATTACACGGTGCGTCGTCTCCGACAGATACGAATTAATCCAAGAAAGCGCTGAACCTGAAATGCCAACACAAGTTTCAAGGCGTTTTAATAATATGTTATGATCAAGTGTCAAAAGCGGCGCCAAGATCGAGTAAGAGTAATACAGTGAACCCTCGGTTATCGCGGTTAATGGGGACCTCGTAGCGGTTGCTGCTCGGGCCCTAATAATAATTTCTACAAAAACAATAGGGACCTCGCCGCCGTCGCAGCTCGGGCCCTAATAACAATTTCTAGAAAAACAATAGGGACATCGCAGCGGCCACTGCTCGGGCCCTAATAATAATAATAAAAATAATAATGATTTCCACAAAAACAATGGGGACCTCGTAGCGGTCGCTGCTCGGGCCCTAATAATAATTTCTACAAAAACAATAGGGACCTTGCCGCGGTCGCTGCTCGGGCCCCAATAATAATTTCTACACAAAGTCCATTGTGGTGACCCGCCCCCTTTTAAGTAAATTCAAAGTGGCCGACTTCCTGTAAAACCTAGCTCATTGCTCCAAGAGACTTTTTTGTAGGTCTTGGTCTTATACATACAGTGAACCCTCGCTACTTCGCGGTTCACCTTTCGTGGGTTCAGTGCTTCGCGGGTCTAAAAAATATTCGGGGGCATTGTAGTTTCGCCGAGCGGCACGACAGGGCGCTGGAGCGGTTAGACGGCCGGCGTGCGCCGAAGAAGAGCGTGGGCGAAGAGGAGAGTGGACGAAGAAGAGCACGTTCCCCCGGACACGATCGGTGGCGACGTTTCGCGCGGTTCGGACCGTACCAGAGCTCCGGCCGGCGTGCGTGGCAGTTAAGCCGTAGAGGAGCACCTTCCTGTTAAGGATGTTTCTATCAAAACAAGCCTGAACAAATGAATCAACCAGCCAAGATTGTCTGTCATTTCCGCGCGGGGCAGCCCTCGAACTCCGAGGCGAAGCCAGCGTGTTCGACTGCACACATGGTTTTTATTTGCATCAGCATAAGCAATTTGAATATGCAATACATACAGAATGGAAAACTTGACATTTGACTCCATCCCACTTGCCCACCCTCTTCCTGCCTATTCTAACGGTTTCAGCTTACAAGACACCTTTTGTTCATACTTCTGCTTATTCTAACAGCAAAAGGGAGCATGTTCACTCTGAACTTCATTTGACCTGTGTAGTGTATTTTCACAAGGCTTAACATGTTGAACTTATTTTATGGCCATGACGATATTGTTGCTTTAGAAATACCAAGCCTTGTGTTGGACCTCCCTAAATGCATAAGTTACAGCCTTAAGAGGCCTCGGGCCCCAACATTATCTACGAAGGGTTAAAGAGGTCATCAACACCCCAAGGGAGGTGTTTACAGAAAAGGGTTCTGGCGTTGGGGAGTCACATTCGCGATGAGGCCGTACCTGGCACCCGTAGCTGTCGAAGGTTTAATTAGAGGCCAGAAAGATACGAATGCATGTGCAACAAAGGGGGCCTGTAAGATTAGTTATAGTTTGAAACTTGCTAAACTAAACAACAAAACTAACAGATGAACATACAAACTTAAATTTCTTTAACACTTCCCCGGGCACGGGCGGTGCCAAGCGGCCCCTAAGTTTAACCAAATGGAAGCTCCGGAGGAGGAGGGCATGCTCGCGTCACAGTAAGCCGAAGAGGAGCACCTTCCCCGGGCACGGGCGGTTCCAAGCGGCCCCTACGTTTAACTGAATGGAAGCTCCGGAGGAGGAGGGCATGCTCGCGTCACAGTAAGCCGAAGAGGAGCACCTTCCCCGGGCACGGGCGGTGCCAAGCGGCCCCTAAGTTTAACCGAATGGAAGTTCCGGAGGAGGTCGGGCGTGTGTCACAGTTAAGCCGAATTGGAGCACCTCTTGCGCCCGGGCACGAGCGGAGCGCGAGGCTGTCCGTTATGAAAGAATAAATAAATAAAGAATGCCACCTTTTTTTCACAGGGCACACCGGACGGCGTACCATCAGGTTAAAGTCGGAGTAATTAAATAAATACAAAAAGAATGGCTGGGGAATAAAAAAATAATACGTTTTAATAATAATTTGGTTTTTTTGTTATAACATGAATTTCACTCTCTCTCTCTCTCTCTCTCCCCGTATATATATATATATATATATAAATATAAATATTTATATATTTATTATATATATTGTATATTTTTTTTAAGCATTTTTGAAGGTGCGCCGCTACTTCGCGGATTTTCAGTTTTCGCGGGTGGTCTCGGTCCCCATTAACCGCGATAACCGAGGGTTCACTGTACTCCATAAAATTTACAAAAAGCGAGGTGAAACACTCAACCAGGGCTGCTTTTTTGAACATTTCTCGAGGGCCATGGCGAGCCATTTCAAAAAAGCTGCACAACTAACGTATAAAATATTGATAAATTTGCTCTGCCTGATGTGTGTGTCAAGTTTCACGAGTTGTCGTTCATATTTAGAACCTCATAATCAGCGTTGTTTTATTGCCGAACCGTGCAATGCCACTCCCACAACTTTTCACGAAAAAGGATGAATTTCGTATTGTGACATCCTCATGGCCGAAACAGTCCTCCGAGCATATATGAGGGCGACCTTGTTGAGTTGCACGGAGAAAAACATCCAAGAAAATAACTTGTATTAGCTTTTACCAGTTGGTGGCGCTACTACTACGATGAAAAATAAGTTGGTAGATGTCTTCAGGGCTGAAGTATCCTCAAATGTGTACAACTTCGAGAAGATAGGATCATCTGAGTCATGTTGCCGGAGCTTTTGTTGCCACAAAGTACAATCGGACTTTTCAGCACCGTAATAGCCACGCCTTTTGCCAAAACGTCACAAACTCGGCAGAGAGTAAGATCATTGTCTTGAGTCTTTTCTGACTAATTTTCAGTCGGATTCGTCAAAAGGGCACCGTGCAGTACGTGAAAATTAAAATAAAACAAATTTTTGATTCCACTTGGCGGCGCTGTGTGTATAACAAAATAATAACATTAAGATGTCTTCAGGTCGGGACATTTTATTTACAGGTGAAGGTTTGGATTTTTAGGAGCATGTGCAGGGGAGTTATTAAGCATTCATTTATTTGTATTAGGTTCATTTTGTCTTCTTATTATTGATATTTGACTGATTCATTAAAAGCAGACAATTATGTTTTAGGTAAATTTTTTACCTGACATGTTTCGGCGAGTCTTTCGCCTTCTTCAGAGTGTCGCATAATGGTGTCTTGAGACCCGTCTTTATCAGCTGATGTTCCATGAGGGTGTGACTTACCTGTCAAAAAAATTAAAAATCAGAGCAGTAAAAGAATAAGCACAACATGAACATTACAAATCAGCAATCACTGACCACTGCAAAAGGGAAAACCACATCATGGACCGGGAGAAGGGCAGGGTCATCCGCACCGAAGAGAACAAACAACAGCGCTGGATCAGAGAGGCCATTGAGATCTGCAAGCGAGGCATAAAAACCATGAACAGAGACAAGGGAGCCTTCATCCTCTCTACCACCTGGAGCAGCATCTTGGCGGAGTGAACGGACAGCGGGGGGTGTGACTTGCCTTCATTCTTGTGACAGGTAAGTCACGCCCTCATTGAACATCAGCTGATAAAGACGGGTCACAATACACCATCATGTGACACTCTGAAGAAGGCGAAAGACTTTCGTATTGTGACATCCTCAAGGCCTAAACACTCATCCGAGCAAATATAAGGTAGATTTTGTGAACCTGCCCGGAGAAAAACATCAACGAAAATAATTTGTATTTGTTTTAACCAGTTGGTGGCGCTACCACTGCGATCAAAAATAAGTTGGCAGCCGTCTTCAGGGCCTGAATATCCTCAAATGTGAAAAATTTCGAGAAGATGGATCATCTGAATCATTTTGCAGGAACTTTTGTTGCCACGGAGAATAATCAGACTCTGCGGCACCGCAAGAGCCACGCCCTTCGAAGGAAAGTCACAAAAATAGGGATAGCGTAAGATCAATGTCTTGAGTCTTTTCTAGCCAATTTTCAATCGGATTCGTTAAAAGGGCACCGTGCAGTACGTCAAAATGTAAAAAATGATATTGATTGGCGCAAGGTGTATAACAGAATATAAACATATAGATGTCTTCAGGTACCGACTCTTTATGTACATGTGAAGTTTTGGATTTTTAGCATGTGCATGAGAGTTATTAAGCATTTTGTCCATTGCGGCGAAGGAAATCTTAAGTGAAAACTTCGAAGCCCCGCCCCCGTCATATAGTATTTCGGAAACAAAAGATTTTAGCCCCAGTGTTTGTCCCAGGTCTTAAGATGCTACAGACAGAATTTTAAGGCAATCAGATGAAGCCTTTAGGATCAGGGTGCAAAAGAATGACCCATGTAAACATGCAAAAAAGGGCAAAAGTCGGACTTTCAAAAATTCATAACTCACTTCCTGTTCATATTAGACGTTAAAATATCAAATTTTTCGCCATGCCCGATGAGACTGCCAAGTTTGGTGAGTTTTTGTGCATGTTTCGGGGGTCAAAAATGCGATCGAACAATCGGAAAAATAATAATAATAATAATTTCAACAAAAACAATAGCGACTTCGCAGCGGTCGCTGCTCAGGCCC
Organism: Idiotropiscis lumnitzeri; assembly: GCF_059441095.1. Taxonomy (NCBI): domain Eukaryota; kingdom Metazoa; phylum Chordata; class Actinopteri; order Syngnathiformes; family Syngnathidae; genus Idiotropiscis; species Idiotropiscis lumnitzeri. The sequence continues at coordinate 1,546,193 of NW_028283570.1, forward strand.
TAATAATAATAATAATAATAATAATAAAAGTAATAATATTTTCTACAAAAACAATAGGGACCTCGCAGCCGTCGCAGCTCGGGCCCTAATAACAATTTCTAGAAAAACGATAGGGACCTCGCAGCGGTCACTGCTCGGGCCCTAATAATAATAATAATAATAATTTCCACAAAAACAATGGGGACCTCGTAGCGGTTGCTGCTCGGGCCCTAATAATAATTTCTACATAAACAATAGGGACCTCGCCGCGGTCGCTGCTCGGGCCCCAATAATAATTTCTACACAAAGTCCATTGTGGTGACCCGCCCCTTTTAAGTAAATTGAAAATGGCCGACTTCCTGTAAAACCTAGCTCATTGCTCCAAGAGACTTTTTTGTAGGTCTTGGTCTTATACATACAGCGAACCCTCGCTACTTCGCGGTTCACCTTTCGCGGGTTCAGTGCTTCGCGGGTATAAAAAATATTCGGGGGCATTGTAGTTTCGCCGAGCGGCACGACGGGCGCTGGAGCGGTTAGACGGCCGGCGTGCGCCGAAGAAGAGCGTGGGCGAAGAGGAGAGTGGACGAAGAAGAGCACGTTCCCCCGGACACGATCGGTGGCGACGTTTCGCGCGGTTCGGACCGTACCAGGGCTCCGGCCGGCGTGCGTGGCAGTTAAGCCGTAGAGGAGCACCGTCCCCGGGCACGGGCGGTGCCAAGCGGCCCCTAAGTTTAACCGAATGGAAGCTCTGGAGGAGGAGGGCATGCTCGCGTCACAGTAAGCCGAAGAGGAGCACCTTCCCCGGGCACGGGCGGTTCCAAGCGGCCCCTAAGTTTAACCAAATGGAAGCTCCGGAGGAGGAGGGCATGCTCGCGTCACAGTAAGCCGAAGAGGAGCACCTTCGCCGGGCACGGGCGGTTCCAAGCGGCCCCTAAGTTTAACCGAATGGAAGCTCCGGAGGAGGCGGGCATGCTCGCGTCACAGTAAGCCGAAGAGGAGCACCTTCCCCGGGCACGGGCGGTGCCAAGCGGCCCCTATGTTTAACCGAATGGAAGCTCCGGGGGAGGAGGGCGGGCGTGTGTCACAGTTAAGCCGAATTGGAACACCTCTTCCGCCCGGGCACGAACGGAGCGCGAAGCTGTCAGTTATGAATGAATAAATGAATAAATAAATAAATAAATAAAGAATGCCACCTTTCATTTCACAGGGAACACCGGACGGCGTACCAGCAGGTAAAAGTCGGAGTAATTAAATAAATACAAAAAGAATGGCTGGGGAATAAAAAAATAATACGTTTTAATAATAATTTGTTTTTTTTGTTATAACATGAATTTCACTCTCTCTCTCTCTCTCTCTCCCCGTATATATATATACATACATATATATATATATGTATATATATATACATATATATATATATACATATATATACACATATATATATACATATATATACACATATATATATACATATATATACATATATATTAGGGCTGGGCGATTAACCGAAAATTTACCGTTACCGAAATTTATTAGAATGACCGACAACATTTTGCCCTTGTCGGTAAATTCGGTGTCTAAAAAAAAAAATGAAAAAGGAAAGTCTTTTCTGTCTGCGGCAATGTTCATGCCTCTTTAAGTCTGCTCCAGCGCATGTAGTCACGTGACTCAGGCGCTGTAGAAGAATGTAAACACAAGACGAGTTCGTAGCTGGCGATTCAAATTCAGAAGCGGCTGACACGGCTAAAGACGAAGTAACGTTAGTTGAAATTGGTCTTGTCGCGCTTGTCCCAAAAAGAAATTCGACATCTGTCGTTTGGAAATGTTTTGGGTTCCATAAAGACGATGTTTGCGCAAAAGAACATGAACTACAAAGTGCGTCGTAAGCACCTGAAACAGCGCGTCCAACCTTTTCTTTTTCACCACCCACAACACAACCATGCTGTTGACTTGGAGCTTGTGCTAAAAGTTCAAAGTGAGAAGCAAGGTTGGACAAGTGACAACAGCCCACTAACGGAGGCGAAACCATACGAGAGAACGTCTCAGTGGTGGACGGGATAGCCTAGCACATAGCTAAAGATAGAGCTCCTGAAGTTACAGTGGAGCGCACAGGATTTAAACGCCTCAGGAACGTAGCCGACAAGAGGTACGAAAATATTTGCCGCAAACAGCACTTCCCGATATGGACAACATCGGGACGGGAGCGGAGACATGTCGAGCATTTTGCATCCACATCCGACTTGTGGTCGAGTCGCAACATGCATCCCTGTTTGAGCCTGAAATGTGCAGTACATAGACGACAAGTGGCGACTGCGCACCGGAGTACTCGAGACGGCACATTTTACTGATGAAGCACACGCGTTTGTTTGGCACTGGCATTCCATTGATTTTTTTTTTTTTCATTTTATTTAGCATTTTGTTTACAGGCGACTAGTGCCTTTGCACATGGCATTATTTATATTGTTTACAAGATACCTTTACACAAATCTAAGCATTTGCAAATGGCATTACACCATCTCGGCACAATCTATTTGCAGGAAAAGATTTTGTGAGAGGTACCCTTTTTTTCCTGTTCTTTGTGACATTGTTCAAGTCATGCAAAGCAAGCTATTTTGAATGTTTATTCAAATGATTTTTGTACTTCTATTTTTCATTGAAAGTAATGTGTACCAGTTGGTCAATAAAAAAAAGCAGTTAATATGCATTTTCTGCATTTATTTTGATTTTGGTCCTCAGGGGGAATTTACCGTGCATTTATCGTTATCGAGGTAAAATTGCCCAATTTATCGCGATATTGATTTTAGGTCATATCGCCCAGCCCTAATATATATATATACATATATATATATATATATACATACATATATATACATATATATACATATATATATACATACATATATATACATATATATATATATACATATATATATATATATACATACATATATATACATACATATATATACATACATATATATATATATATATACATACATATATATATATATATATATATATACATACATATATATACATATATATATATATATACATATATACATATATATACATATATATATATATATATACATATATATACATATATATATATATATATACATACACCCAAACTCACACCTGTTCGACCGGTTGCCCTCTGGCAGGCGCTACAGATGCATCAAATCAAGGACCAATAGACTGAGAAACAGTTTCTTTCCGAGAGCCATCTCCATACTGAACTCTCACACACACACGAGACCACCCTAACCTTGCAAAACAGCATTGTGATGTGTTTCTATATGCCCTATTCAGTACTGAATTCCATTGCACTGTCTTATTTATTTATCTAATTTATATATTGTCTGTATTATTGTTGTATTGCACTGGAGAGGGGAGCCCTCTAATCTCGTTGCACACTTGAGTACAATGACAATAAAGGGATTTCTATTTCTATTCTATTCTTTTTTTAACTTTTCTCGAGGGCCATGGCGAGCCATTTCAAAAAAGCTGCACAACTAACGTATAAAATATTGATAAATTTGCTCTGCCTGATGTGTGTGTAAAGTTTCACGAGTTGTCGTTCATATTTAGAACCTCATAATCAGCGTTGTTTTATTGCCGAACAGTGCAATGCCACTCCCACAACTTTTCACGAAAAAGGATGAATTTCGTATTGTGACATCCTCATGGCCGAAACAGTCATCCGAGCATATATGAGGGCGACCTTGTTGAGTTGCACGGAGAAAAACATCCAAGAAAATAACTTGTATTAGCTTTTACCAGTTGGTGGCGCTACTACTACGATGAAAAATAAGTTGGTAGATGTCTTCAGGGCTGAAGTATCCTCAAATGTGTACAACTTCGAGAAGATAGGATCATCTGAGTCATGTTGCCGGAGCTTTTGTTGCCACAAAGTACAATCGGACTTTTCAGCACCGTAATAGCCACGCCTTTTGCCAAAACGTCACAAAATTCGGCAGAGAGTAAGATCATTGTCTTGAGTCTTTTCTGACTAATTTTCAGTCGGATTCGTCAAAAGGGCACCATGCAGTACGTGAAAATTAAAATAAAAACACATTTTTGATTCCACTTGGCGGCGCTGTGTGTATAACAAAATAATAACATTAAGATGTCTTCAGGTCGGGACGTTTTATTTACAGGTGAAGGTTTGGATTTTTAGGAGCATGTGCAGGGGCGTTATTAAGCATTCATTTATTTGTATTAGGTTCATTTTGTCTTCTTATTATTGATATTTGACTGATTCATTAAAAGCAGACAATTATGTTTTAGGTTAATTTTTTACCTGACATGTTTCGGCGAGTCTTTCGCCTTCTTCAGAGTGTCGCATGATGGTGTCTTGAGACCCGTCTTTATCAGCTGATGTTCCATGTGGGTGTGACTTACCTGTCAAAAAAATGAAAAATCAGAGCAGTAAAAGAACAAGCACTGTCAGGACTCGCCGGTCGGCGAGGAGGAGGTGGACCCAAAAGGCGAGGAGGCAGAGAGGTCAGTAACGTGAAGGGAATTTATTAACTGAAACAACCAGGGCAAACAATGTGGCAGGGTGAAAAATAACAAAAGACAAACTTAACGTGACCAGACTGGGAGGCAGGGCGAGGAACAACACTGAAAGACGGGAACGAAGAGGGGAACCAGAGCATGAACATGAACAAGGAGCAGAACGTGAACAAAGGTGGTCGTGGCTGTCCGTGATTTTCGGCAATGACCCGACACTGGGTTGAGAGCATGGAAGGCTTAAGTAGTCCGGTAATCAGGGGAGCAGATGGGGAGCAGGTGTGTGATCGTTGATGAGGAGCAGGTGCGTGGCTGGTGAGGGCGAGGTGCTGAGGGGAAACGCCCCTGCTCAGCTGATCAAAACAGACAGGAAAAGGCACATGGCAGGAAGGAGGGGAGAAAATAACAACAAAAACAATAACAAAAACCGCATGCATATGAAAACAATAACAAAAGGCTGTCATGCCCGACGCGGATCATGACAGTACCCCCCCCTCAAGGGACGGATTCCAGACGTCCCAAAAAAAAGGAAAAGAAAAGAAAAGGAAAACCATGTCTAAGAACGAGGGTGGGCGGAAGGGGTCGGGAGGTGGGTCAACGACCCGTGATCGAGACCGGTCTGGCGGATTCCCGGGAGGCCAGACCAGCGAGTCTTTTCGTGACCCTTCAGGGGGCCGTGAGGGTGGCCAGGCCAGTGCGTCCCATTGGGGCCATTCAGGCGGACGTCCGGAACGACCCGAACGCCACATGAAGTCCGCTGATGGAGCTGGGGCGAGGAGCGGCGGCAGGCCATGGAACGTCGCCGAGTCAGGAACGTGGCGCGGCGGCTGGTCGTTGAACCCTGCCGAGACAGGAACGTGGAGCGGCGGCAGATTGTCGAGCCCCGCCGAGACAGGAACGTGGAGCGGCGGCTGGTCGTCGAGCCCCGCCGAGACAGGAACGTGGAGCGGCGGCTGGTCGTCGAGCCCCGCCGAGACAGGAACGCGGAGCGGCGGCTGGTCGTCGAGCCCCGCCGAGTCAGGAACGTGGAGCGGCGGCTGGTCGTCGAACCCCGCCGAGTCAGGAACGCGGAGCGGCGGCTGGTCGTCGAGCGTCGCCGAGACAGGAACGTGGAGCGGCGGCTGGTCGTCGAGCCCCGCCGAGGCGGGAGCGTGGAGCGGCGGCTGGTCGTCGAGCGTCGCCGAGACCAGAACGTGGAGCGGCGGCTGGTCGTCGAGCCCCGCCGAGGCGGGAGCGTGGAGCGGCGGCTGGTCGTCGAGCCCCGCCGAGGCGGGAGCGTGGAGCGGCGGCTGGTCGTCGAGCGTCGCCGAGACCGGAACGTGGAGCGACGGCTGGTCGTCGAACCCCGCCGCGTCAGGAACGTGGAGCGGCGGCTGGTCGTCGAACACCGCCGAGACCGGAACGTGGGGCGGCGGCCCATCGTTGAACCCCGCCGACACAGGAACGCGGAGCGACGGCTGGTCGTCGATCCCTGCCGAGACAAGAACATGGAGCGGCGGTGGGTCGTCGTCCACCGCCGAGGCAGGAACCAAGAGCGGCCGCGGGCCGTCGAGCGCCGCCGGGGCCAAGGCGAGCAGTGGCGACGGGTCGTCGGATGCTGCCGCGGCCAGAGCGGGGCGCGGTGGTGGGTCCTCGTGCGTCGCCGAGACTGAGGCGTGACGCGGCGGCGGACCGTCGTCCATCGCGGGCACCGGAACCGGGAGCGGCGGCTGGTCGTCGACCCCTGCCGAGACAAGAATGTGGAGCGGCGGTGGGTCGCCGTCCACCGCCGAGGCAGAAACCAGGAGCGGCCGTGGGTCGTCGAGCGTTGTGCCGGAGCCAAGGCGAGCAGTGGCGACGGGTCGTCGGATGCTGCCGAGGCCAGAGCGGGGTGCGATGGTGGGTCGTCGTGCGTCGCCGAGGCTGAGGCGTGACTCGGCGGCGGACCGTCGTCCATCGCAGGCACCGGGACCGGGAGCGGCGGCGCTTCATCAGGCGCCGCTGGGACCGATACGGCAGGCGACTGCTCGTCGTCCACCACGGGTGCAGGGACCGGGAGTGACGGCTGCGGGCCGTGTTCTGCCAAAACGTGAGCTTGGAGCGGAGGCAAGGCGTGCCCCACCGGAACATGGGCTTGGGACGGACGCACAACGTGCTCCGCCGGAACGTGAGCTTGGGACGGACGCGCAGCGTGCTCCTCCTGAACGTGAACCTGGGTCGGAAGCAGGGTGTGCTTCCCCTGAACGTGGACTTGGGACGGACGCACAACGTGCTCCGCCTGAACGTGAGCTTGGGACGGACGCACAGCGTGCTCCGCCTGAACGTGAGCTTGGGACGGACGCACAGCGTGCTCCGCCTGAACGTGAACTAGGGACGGACGCCGGACGGGCTCCGCGTGAACGTGAACTTGGGTCGGGGGCAGGATGTGCTCCGCCTGAACGTGAACTTGGTTCGGGCGCACAGCGTGCTCCGCTGGATCGGGAGCTGGGATCGCCATTGGGGCCCCGGGACGGGGCTCGGCCGCTGACGGGGAGCCGGGACACGGCTCAGCAGCTGGCGGGGAGCCGGGACTGGGCTCAGCAGCTGGCGGGGAGCCGGGACTGGGCTCAGCAGCTGGCGGGGAGCCGGGACTGGGCTCAGCAGCTGGCGGGGAGCCGGGACTGGGCTCAGCAGCTGGCGGGGAGCCGGGACTGGGCTCAGCAGCTGGCGGGGAGCCGGGACTGGGCTCAGCAGCTGGCGGGGAGCCGGGACAGGGCTCAGCAGCTGGCGGGGAGCCGGGACAGGGCTCAGCAGCTGGCGGGGAGCCGGGACAGGGCTCAGCAGCTGGCGGGGAGCCGGGACTGGGCTCAGCAGCTGGCGGGGAGCCGGGACAGGGCTCAGCAGCTGGCGGGGAGCCGGAACGGGGCTCGGCCGCCTTCGAGGAGTCGGCACGGGACTCTGGAGGCTGCGGCTCGCATGGAGGCGGCGGGGTCCGTGCAGCGGGAGCTGCATTGGTCACTGCTGCAGGCGTGGAGGCGACAGCGGGCCGGGCGCAGCAGTCGATCCGGGCACAGCCGAACCGGGGGCCCTGATCCCTGTCAGCCTGCCGCCATAGGGAATCAGGAAAACGGGAGACCTGAGGGACCGTGACTGCGGGGGCTGGTGAACGCGAGCTAGGAGACGCCAGGGGAGCGTGATCCGGTGCTGAAACTGATGGTGAACGATGTGCGCGACGTGACCGTGACTTCCGGGATTTGGGACGTGAAGCGCGCGAGGGGGAGTGGGAGGTGGTCGCGAAAAACTCAAATGGCTCGGGGGGAGGAAGGTGACGGCTCAAAAATAACTCCGCGTTGCGCTGAGCGACTAAGAGAGTGGCAATATATTCAAAATCATAGTCGTGATCTGGATCGGAAAAAATGTGAGGAGCAAGGTGCTCAAAATCAAACTCGTGACCGGACTTACTCGAACCGTGATGGGGTGAAAGGGCTTGGTGCTCAAAATCGTCCTCGTAATCCGAATCTATGATCAGGTGAGGGGGTATGACAGGCTGGTAATCGGTGCTGTAATCGGGGGGCAAAAGGGGAGAAACAGACGTCGAGCGGAAAATGGAACCTACTTGAAGGACACGGGGTTGGTCGGCAGGCTGAGGGGGGTTGTCCGTCCGGCGGCGTCATGGACAACAACATGAACATTACAAATCAGCAATCACTGACCACTGCAAAAGGGAAAACCACATCATGGACCGGGAGAAGGGCAGGGTCATCCGCACCGAAGAGAACAAACAACAGCGCTGGATCAGAGAGGCCATTGAGATCTGCAAGCGAGGCATAAAAACCATGAACAGAGACAAGGGAGCCTTCATCCTCTCTACCACCTAGAGCAGCATCTTGGCGGAGTGAACGGACAGCGGGGGGCGTGACTTGCCTTCATTCTTGTGACAGGTAAGTCACGCCCTCATGGAACATCAGCTGATAAAGACGGGTCACAAGACACCATCATGTGACACTCTGAAGAAGGCGAAAGACTTTCGTATTGTGACATCCTCAAGGCCTAAACACTCATCCGAGCAAATATAAGGTAGATTTTGTGAACCTGCCCGGAGAAAAACATCAACGAAAATAATTTGTATTTGTTTTAACCAGTTGGTGGCGCTACCACTGCGATCAAAAATAAGTTGGCAGCCGTCTTCAGGGCCTGAATATCCATGACGCCGCCGTGAGCCTCTCGCTGGGTCCTTCTTTGGTCGGGTCATTCTGTCAGGACTCGCCGGTCGGCGAGGAGGAGGTGGACCCAAAAGGCGAGGAGGCAGAGAGGTCAGTAACGTGAAGGGAATTTATTAACTGAAACAACCAGGGCAAACAATGTGGCAGCCGTCGCAGCTCGGGCCCTAATAACAATTTCTAGAAAAACAATAGGGACCTCGCAGCGGTCACTGCTCGGGCCCGAATAATAATAATAATAATAATTTCCACAAAAACAATGGGGACCTCGTAGCGGGCGCTGCTCGGGCCCTAATAATAATTTCTACATAAACAATAGGGACCTCGCCGCGGTCGCTGCTCGGGCCCCAATAATAATTTCTACACAAAGTCCATTGTGGTGACCCGCCCCCTTTTAATAAATTCAAAATGGCCGACTTCCTGTAAAACCTAGCTCATTGCTCCAAGAGACTTTTTTGTAGGTCTTGGTCTTATACATACAGTGAGCCCTCGCTACTTCGCGGTTCACCTTTCGCGGGTTCAGTGCTTCGCGGGTATAAAAAATATTCGGGGGCATTGTAGTTTCGCCGAGCGGCACGACGGGGCGCTGGAGCGGTTAGACGGCCGGCGTGCGCCGAAGAAGAGCGTGGGCGAAGAGAAGAGTGGACGAAGAAGAGCACGTTCCCCCGGACACGATCGGTGGCGACGTTTCGCGCGGTTCGGACCGTACCAGAGCTCCGGCCGGCGTGCGTGGCAGTTAAGCCGTAGAGGAGCACCTTCCCCGGGCACGGGCGGTGCCAAGCGGCCCCTAAGTTTAACCGAATGGAAGCTCCGGAGGAGGAGGGCATGCTCGCGTCACAGTAAGCCGAAGAGGAGCACCTTCCCCTGGCACGGGCGGTTCCAAGCGGCCCCTAAGTTTAACCGAATGGAAGCTCCGGAGGAGGAGGGCATGCTCGCGACACAGTAAGCCGAAGAGGAGCACCTTCCCCGGGCACGGGCGGTGCCAAGCGGCCCCTAAGTTTAACCGAATGGAAGCTCCGGGGGAGGAGGGTGGGCGTGTGTCACAGTTAAGCCGAATTGGAGCACCTCTTCCGCCCGGGCACGAGCGGAGCGCGAAGCTGTCAGTTATGAATGAATAAATGAATAAATAAATAAATAAATAAAGAATGGCACCTTTCATTTCACAGGGCACACCAGACGGCGTACCAGCAGGTAAAAGTCTGAGTAATTAAATCAATACAAAAAGAATGGCTGGGGAATAAAAAAATAATACGTTTTAATAATAATTTGTTTTTTTTGTTATAACATGAATTTCACTCTCTCTCTCCCCGTATATATATATATATATATATATATATATATATATTTATATATTATATTTATATATATATATATTTATATATTTATAAATATATATTATATATATTGTATTTTTTTTTTAAGCATTTTTGAAGGTGCGCCGCTACTTCGCGGATTTTCAGTTTTCGCGGGTGGTCTCGGTCCCCATTAACCGCGATAACCGAGGGTTCACTGTACTCCATAAAATTTACAAAAAGCGAGGTGAAACACTCAACCAGGGCTGCTCTGCATGTTGTGCTGGGCCACCTGGAACAACAGCGGAGCTATGCAAGGATGCTCTTTGTGGACTACAGCTCGGCATTCAACACGATCATCCCAGACATCCTCGTCGCCAAACTGGACACTCTCGGCCTCCCTGCCCTCACACGCATCTGGATTAAGGACTTTCTGACCAACAGACCCCAGACTGTGTTGCTCGGCCCCTACACGTCCTCCACCCTCATGCTGAGCACCGGTTCCCCCCAAGGATGCGTGCTGAGCCCTCTCCTGTACGCCCTCTACACCTACGACTGCAGCCCGGCCCACGGCAACAACACCATCGTCAAGTTTGCTGACGACACGACAGTGGTCGGTCTGATCTCGGAAGGTGACGAGACAGCCTACAGAGAGGAGGTAGGGAGACTGACAACTTGGTGCAAGGACAACAGACTGCACCTTAACTCTGCTAAAACAAAGGAGATTGTCGTCGACTTCAGGAGGAACAAGACGCTGCCGCCCCCCCTCTGCATCGAAGGCGTGTGTGTGGAGAGGGTCCACACGTTCAAGTTCCTGGGAGTACAGATCTCCGATGACCTTTCTTGGAGTCACAACACCACAGCAGTGGTAAAGAAGGTCCGCCAACGTCTGCACTTCCTGAGAGTCCTCAGGAAATTCAACCTGGACAGGAAGCTGCTGCTGGCCTTCTACCACTCGTCCATCGAGAGCCTGCTGACGTACTGTGTCTCCACCTGGTACAGCGGCTGCACTGAGGCGGACAGAGTGAGGCTCCAGAGGACAGTCAAAACAGCGCAAAGGATTATTGGCTGCCCTCTCCCCTCGCTGTCGGACATCTACACCGCCCGGTGCCTCAGAAGGGCTCTCAACATCGTCAAAGACAATACCCACCCAAACTCACACCTGTTCGACCTGTTGCCCTCTGGCAGGCGCTACAGATGCATCAAATCAAGGACCAATAGACTGAGAAACAGTTTCTTTCCGAGAGCCATCTCCATACTGAACTCTCACACACACACGAGACCACCCTAACCTTGCAAAACAGCATTGTGATGTGTTTCTATATGCCCTATTCAGTACTGAATTCCATTGCACTGTCTTATTTATTTATCTAATTTATATATTGTCTGTATTATTGTTGTATTGCACTGGAGAGGGGAGCCCTCTAATCTCGTTGCACACTTGAGTACAATGACAATAAAGGGATTTCTATTTCTATTCTATTCTTTTTTTAACTTTTCTCGAGGGCCATGGCGAGCCATTTCAAAAAAGCTGCACAACTAACGTATAAAATATTGATAAATTTGCTCTACCTGATGTGTGTGTAAAGTTTCACGAGTTGTCGTTCATATTTAGAACCTCATAATCAGCGTTGTTTTATTGCCGAACAGTGCAATGCCACTCCCACAACTTTTCACGAAAAAGGATGAATTTCGTATTGTGACATCCTCATGGCCGAAACAGTCATCCGAGCATATATGAGGGCGACCTTGTTGAGTTGCACGGAGAAAAACATCCAAGAAAATAACTTGTATTAGCTTTTACCAGTTGGTGGCGCTACTACTACGATGAAAAATAAGTTGGTAGATGTCTTCAGGGCTGAAGTATCCTCAAATGTGTACAACTTCGAGAAGATAGGATCATCTGAGTCATGTTGCCAGAGCTTTTGTTGCCACAAAGTACAATCGGATTTTTCAGCACCGTAATAGCCACGCCTTTTGCCAAAACGTCACAAAATTCGGCACAGAGTAAGATCATTGTCTTGAGTCTTTTCTGACTAATTTTCAGTCGGATTCGTCAAAAGGGCACCGTGCAGTACGTGAAAATTAAAATAAAAACAAATTTTTGATTCCACTTGGCGGCGCTGTGTGTATAACAAAATAATAACATTAAGATGTCTTCAGGTCGGGACGTTTTATTTACAGGTGAAGGTTTGGATTTTTAGGAGCATGTGCAGGGGCGTTATTAAGCATTCATTTATTTGTATTAGGTTCATTTTGTCTTATTATTGATATTTGACTGATTCATTAAAAGCAGACAATTATGTTTTAGGTTAATTTTTTACCTGACATGTTTCGGCGAGTCTTTCGCCTTCTTCAGAGTGTCGCATGATGGTGTCTTGAGACCCGTCTTTATCAGCTGATGTTCCATGAGGGTGTGACTTACCTGTCAAAAAAATGAAAAATCAGAGCAGTAAAAGAACAACCACAACATGAACATTACAAATCAGCAATCACTGACCACTGCAAAAGGGAAAACCACATCATGGACCGGGAGAAGGGCAGGGTCATCCGCACCGAAGAGAACAAACAACAGCGCTGGATCAGAGAGGCCATTGAGATCTGCAAGCGAGGCATAAAAACCATGAACAGAGACAAGGGAGCCTTCATCCTCTCTACCACCTGGAGCAGCATCTTGGCGGAGTGAACGGACAGCGGGGGGCGTGACTTGCCTTCATTCTTGTGACAGGTAAGTCACGCCCTCATGGAACATCAGCTGATAAAGACGGGCCACAAGACACCATCATGTGACACTCTGAAGAAGGCGAAAGACTTTCGTATTGTGACATCCTCAAGGCCTAAACACTCATCCGATCAAAAATAAGTTGGCAGCCGTCTTCAGGGCCTGAATATCCTCAAATGTGAAAAATTTCGAGAAGATGGATCATCTGAATCATTTTGCAGGAACTTTTGTTGCCACGGAGAATAATCAGACTCTGCGGCACCGTAATAGCCACGCCCTTCGAAGGAAAGTCACAAAAATAGGGATAGAGTAAGATCAATGTCTTGAGTCTTTTCGAGCCAATTTTCAATCGGATTCGTTAAAAGGGCACCGTGCAGGACGTCAAAATGTAAAAAATGATATTGATTGGCGCAAGGTGTATAACAGAATATAAACATATAGATGTCTTCAGGTACCGACTCTTGATGTACATGTGAAGTTTTGGATTTTTAGCAGCATGTGCAAGAGAGTTATTAAGCATTTTGTCCATTGCGGCGAAGGAAATCTTAAGTGAAAACTTCGAAGCCCCGCCCCCGTCATATAGTATTTCGGAAACAAAAAATTTTAGCCCCAGTGTTTGTCCCAGGTCTTAAGATGCTACAGACAGAATTTTAAGGCAATCAGATGAAGCCTTTAGGATCAGGGTGCAAAAGAATGACCCCTGTAAACATGCAAAAAAGGGCAAAAGTCGGACTTTCAAAAATTCATAACTCACTTCCTGTTCATATTAGACGTTAAAATATCAAATTTTTCGCCATGCCCGATGAGACTGCCAAGTTTGGTGAATTTTTGTGCATGTTTCGGGGGTCAAAAATGCAATCGAACAATCGGAAAAATAATAATAATAATAATTTCTACAAAAACAACAGGGACTTCGCAGCGGTCGCTGCTCAGGCCCTAATAATAATAATAATAATAAAAGTATTAATATTTTCTACAAAAACAATAGGGACCTCGCAGCCGTCGCAGCTCGGGCCCTAATAACAATTTCTAGAAAAACAATAGGGACCTCGCAGCGGTCACTGCTCGGGCCCTAATAATAATAATAATAATAATTTCCACAAAAACAATGGGGACCTCGTAGCGTTCGCTGCTCGGGCCCTAATAATAATAATTTCTACATAAACAATAGGGACCTCGCCGCGGTCGCTGCTCGGGCCCCAATAATAATTTCTACACAAAGTCCATTGTGGTGACCCGCCCCTTTTAAGTAAATTCAAAATGGCCGACTTCCTGTAAAACCTAGCTCATTGCTCCAAGAGACTTTTTTGTAGGTCTTGGTCTTATACATACAGTGAACCCTCGCTACTTCGCGGTTCACCTTTCGCGGGTTCAGTGCTTCGCGGGTATAAAAAATATTCGGGGGCATTGTAGTTTCGCCGAGCGGCACGACGGGCGCTGGAGCGGTTAGACGGCCGGCGTGCGCCGAAGAAGAGCGTGGGCGAAGAGGAGAGTGGACGAAGAAGAGCACGTTCCCCCGGACACGATCGGTGGCGACGTTTCGCGCGGTTCGGACCGTACCAGAGCTCCGGCCGGCGTGCGTGGCAGTTAAGCCGTAGAGGAGCACCTTCCCCGGGCACGGGCGGTGCCAAGCGGCCCCTAAGTTTAACCGAATGGAAGCTCCGGAGGAGGAGGGCATGCTCGCGTCACAGTAAGCCGAAGAGGAGCACCTTCGCCGGGCACGGGCGGTTCCAAGCGGCCCCTAAGTTTAACCAAATGGAAGCTCCGGAGGAGGAGGGCATGCTCGCGTCACAGTAAGCCGAAGAGGAGCACCTTCGCCGGGCACGGGCGGTTCCAAGCGGCCCCTAAGTTTAACCGAATGGAAGCTCCGGAGGAGGCGGGCATGCTCGCGTCACAGTAAGCCGAAGAGGAGCACCTTCCCCGGGCACGGGCGGTGCCAAGCGGCCCCTAAGTTTAACCGAATGGAAGCTCCGGGGGAGGAGGGCGGGCGTGTGTCACAGTTAAGCCGAATTGGAACACCTCTTCCGCCCGGGCACGAACGGAGCGCGAAGCTGTCAGTTATGAATGAATAAATGAATAAATAAATAAATAAATAAAGAATGCCACCTTTCATTTCACAGGGCACACCGGACGGCGTACCAGCAGGTAATAGTCGGAGTAATTAAATAAATACAAAAAGAATGGCTGGGGAATAAAAAAATAATACGTTTTAATAATAATTTGTTTTTTTTGTTATAACATGAATTTCACTCTCTCTCTCTCTCTGTATATATATATATATATATATCTATATATATATCTATATATATATATATTTATTATATATATTGTATTTTTTTTTAAGCATTTTTGAAGGTGCGCCGCTACTTCGCGGATTTTCAGTTTCCGCGGGTGGTCTCGGTCCCCATTAACCGCGACAACCGAGGGTTCACTGTACTCCATAAAATTTACAAAAAGCGAGGTGAAACACTCAACCAGGGCTGCTTTTTTGAACATTTCTCGAGGGCCATGGCGAGCCATTTAAAAAAAGCTGCACAACTAACGTATAAAATATTGATAAATTTGCTCTGCCTGATGTGTGTGTCAAGTTTCACGAGTTGTCCTTCATATTTAGAACCTCATAATCAGCGTTGTTTTATTGCCGGACAGTGCAATGCCACTCCCACAACTTTTCACGAAAAAGGATGAATTTCGTATTGTGACATCCTCATGGACGAAACAGTCCTCCGAGCATATATGAGGGCGACCTTGTTGAGTTGCACGGAGAAAAACATCCAAGAAAATAACTTGTATTAGCTTTTACCAGTTGGTGGCGCTACTACTACGATGAAAAATAAGTTGGTAGATGTCTTCAGGGTTGAAGTATCCTCAAATGTGTACAACTTCGAGAAGATAGGATCATCTCAGTCATGTTGCCGGAGCTTTTGTTGCCACAAAGTACAATCGGACTTTTCAGCACCGTAATAGCCACGCCTTTTGCCAAAACGTCACAAAACTCGGCAGAGAGTAAGATCATTGTCTTGAGTCTTTTCTGACTAATTTTCAGTCGGATTCGTCAAAAGGGCACCGTGCAGTACGTGAAAATTAAAATAAAAACAAATTTTTTATTCCACTTGGCGGCGCTGTGTGTATAACAAAATAATAACATTAAGATGTCTTCAGGTCGGGACATTTTATTTACAGGTGAAGGTTTGGATTTTTAGGAGCATGTGCAGGGGAGTTATTAAGCATTCATTTATTTGTATTAGGTTCATTTTGTCTTCTTATTATTGATATTTGACAGATTCATTAAAAGCAGACAATTATGTTTTAGGTAAATTTTTTACCTGACATGTTTCGGCGAGTCTTTCACCTTCTTCAGAGTGTCGCATGATGGTGTCTTGAGACCCGTCTTTATCAGCTGATGTTCCATGAGGGTGTGAATTACCTGTCAAAAAAATGAAAAATCATAGCAGTAAAAGAACAAGCACAACATGAACATTACAAATCAGCAATCACTGACCACTGCAAAAGGGAAAACCACATCATGGACCGGGAGAAGGGCAGGGTCATCCGCACCGAAGAGAACAAACAACAGCGCTGGATCAGAGAGGCCATTGAGATCTGCAAGCGAGGCATAAAAACCATGAACAGAGACAAGGGAGCCTTCATCCTCTCTACCACCTGGAGCAGCATCTTGGCGGAGTGAACGGACAGCGGGGGGCGTGACTTGCCTTCATTCTTGTGACAGGTAAGTCACGCCCTCATGGAACATCAGCTGATAAAGACGGGTCACAAGACACCATCATGTGACACTCTGAAGAAGGCGAAAGACTTTCGTATTGTGACATCCTCAAGGCCTAAACACTCATCCGAGCAAATATAAGGTAGATTTTGTTAACCTGCCCGGAGAAAAACATCAACGAAAATAATTTGTATTTGTTTTAACCAGTTGGTGGCGCTACCACTGCGATCAAAAATAAGTTGGCAGCCGTCTTCAGGGCCTGAATATCCTCAAATGTGAAAAATTTCGAGAAGATGGATCATCTGAATCATTTTGCAGGAACTTTTGTTGCCACGGAGAATAATCAGACTGTGCGGCACCGCAATAGCCACGCCCTTCGAAGGAAAGTCACAAAAATAGGGATAGAGTAAGATCAATGTCTTGAGTCTTTTCTAGCCAATTTTCAATCGGATTCGTTAAAAGGGCACCGTGCAGTACGTCAAAATGTAAAAAATGATATTGATTGGCGCAAGGTGTATAACAGAATATAAACATATAGATGTCTTCAGGTACCGACTCTTTATGTATATGTGAAGTTTTGGATTTTTAGCAGCATGTGCAGGAGAGTTATTAAGCATTTTGTCCATTGCGGCGAAGGAAATCTTAAGTGAAAACTTTGAAGCCCCGCCCCCGTCATATAGTATTTCGGAAACAAAAGATTTTAGCCCCAGTGTTTGTCCCAGGTCTTAAGATGCTACAGACAGAATTTTAAGGCAATCAGATGAAGCCTTTAGGATCAGGGTGCAAAAGAATGACCCCTGTAAACATGCAAAAAAGGGCAAAAGTCGGACTTTCAAAAATTCATAACTCACTTCCTGTTCATATTAGACGTTAAAATATCAAATTTCTCGCCATGCCCGATGAGACTGCCAAGTTTGGTGAGTTTTTGTGCATGTTTCGGGGGTCAAAAATGCAATCGTACAATCGGAAAAATAATAATAATAATAATTTCTACAAAAACAACAGGGACTTCGCAGCGGTCGCTGCTCAGGCCCTAATAATAATAATAATAATAATAATAAAAGTAATAATATTTTCTACAAAAACAATAGGGACCTCGCAGCCGTCGTAGCTCGGGCCCTAATAACAATTTCTAGAAAAACAATAGGGACCTCGCAGCGGTCACTGCTCGGGCCCTAATAATAATAATAATAATAAAAATTTCCACAAAAACAATGGGGACCTCGTAGCGGTCGCTGCTCGGGCCCTAATAATAATTTCTACATAAACAATAGGGACCTCGCCGCGGTCGCTGCTCGGGCCCCAATAATAATTTCTACACAAAGTCCATTGTGGTGACCCGCCCCCTTTTAATAAATTCAAAATGGCCGACTTCCTGTAAAACCGAGCTCATTGCTCCAAGAGACTTTTTTGTAGGTCTTGGTCTTATACATACAGTGAACCCTCGCTACTTCGCGGTTCACCTTTCGCGGGTTCAGTGCTTCGCGGGTATAAAAAATATTCGGGGGCATTGTAGTTTCGCCGAGCGGCACGACGGGGCGCTGGAGCGGTTAGACGGCCGGCGTGCGCCGAAGAAGAGCGTGGGCGAAGAGAAGAGTGGACGAAGAAGAGCACGTTCCCCCGGACACGATCGGTGGCGACGTTTCGCGCGGTTCGGACCGTACCAGAGCTCCGGCCGGCGTGCGTGGCAGTTAAGCCGTAGAGGAGCACCTTCCCCGGGCGCGGGCGGTGCCAAGCGGCCCCTAAGTTTAACCGAATGGAAGCTCCGGAGGAGGAGGGCATGCTCGCGTCACAGTAAGCCGAAGAGGAGCACCTTCCCCGGGCACGGGCGGTTCCAAGCGGCCCCTAAGTTTAACCGAATGGAAGCTCCGGAGGAGGAGGGCATGCTCGCGACACAGTAAGCCGAAGAGGAGCACCTTTCCCGGGCACGGGCGGTGCCAAGCGGCCCCTAAGTTTAACCGAATGGAAGCTCCGGGGGAGGAGGGTGGGCGTGTGTCACAGTTAAGCCGAATTGGAGCACCTCTTCCGCCCGGGCACGAGCGGAGCGCGAAGCTGTCAGTTATGAATGAATAAATGAATAAATAAATAAATAAATAAAAGAATGGCACCTTTCATTTCACAGGGCACACCAGACGGCGTACCAGCAGGTAAAAGTCTGAGTAATTAAATAAATACAAAAAGAATGGCTGGGGAATAAAAAAATAATACGTTTTAATAATAATTTGTTTTTTTTGTTATAACATGAATTTCACTCTCTCTCTCCCCGTATATATATATATATATATATATATATATATATATATTTATATATTTATTATATATATTGTATTTTTTTTTAAGCATTTTTGAAGGTGCGCCGCTACTTCGCGGATTTTCAGTTTTCGCGGGTGGTCTCGGTCCCCATTAACCGCGATAACCGAGGGTTCACTGTACTCCATAAAATTTACAAAAAGCGAGGTGAAACACTCAACCAGGGCTGCTCTGCATGTTGTGCTGGGCCACCTGGAACAACAGCGGAGCTATGCAAGGATGCTCTTGGTGGACTACAGCTCGGCATTCAACACGATCATCCCAGACATCCTCGTCGCCAAACTGGACACTCTCGGCCTCCCTGCCCTCACACGCATCTGGATTAAGGACTTTCTGACCAACAGACCCCAGACTGTGTTGCTCGGCCCCTACACGTCCTCCACCCTCATGCTGAGGACCGGTTCCCCCCAAGGATGCGTGCTGAGCCCTCTCCTGTACGCCCTCTACACCTACGACTGCAGCCCGGCCCACGGCAACAACACCATCGTCAAGTTTGCTGACGACACGACAGTGGTCGGTCTGATCTCGGAAGGTGACGAGACAGCCTACAGAGAGGAGGTAGGGAGACTGACAACTTGGTGCAAGGACAACAGACTGCACCTTAACTCTGCTAAAACAAAGGAGATTGTCGTCGACTTCAGGAGGAACAAGACGCTGCCGCCCCCCCTCTGCATCGAAGGCGTGTGTGTGGAGAGGGTCCACACGTTCAAGTTCCTGGGAGTACAGATCTCCGATGACCTTTCTTGGAGTCACAACACCACAGCAGTGGTAAAGAAGGTCCGCCAACGTCTGCACTTCCTGAGAGTCCTCAGGAAATTCAACCTGGACAGGAAGCTGCTGCTGGCCTTCTACCACTCGTCCATCGAGAGCCTGCTGACGTACTGTGTCTCCACCTGGTACAGCGGCTGCACTGAGGCGGACAGAGTGAGGCTCCAGAGGACAGTCAAAACAGCGCAAAGGATTATTGGCTGCCCTCTCCCCTCGCTGTCGGACATCTACACCGCCCGGTGCCTCAGAAGGGCTCTCAACATCGTCAAAGACAATACCCACCCAAACTCACACCTGTTCGACCTGTTGCCCTCTGGCAGGCGCTACAGATGCATCAAATCAAGGACCAATAGACTGAGAAACAGTTTCTTTCCGAGAGCCATCTCCATACTGAACTCTCACACACACACGAGACCACCCTAACCTTGCAAAACAGCATTGTGATGTGTTTCTATATGCCCTATTCAGTACTGAATTCCATTGCACTGTCTTATTTATTTATCTAATTTATATATTGTCTGTATTATTGTTGTATTGCACTGGAGAGGGGAGCCCTCTAATCTCGTTGCACACTTGAGTACAATGACAATAAAGGGATTTCTATTTCTATTCTATTCTTTTTTTAACTTTTCTCGAGGGCCATGGCGAGCCATTTCAAAAAAGCTGCACAACTAACGTATAAAATATTGATAAATTTGCTCTGCCTGATGTGTGTGTAAAGTTTCACGAGTTGTCGTTCATATTTAGAACCTCATAATCAGCGTTTTATTGCCGAACAGTGCAATGCCACTCCCACAACTTTTCACGAAAAAGGATGAATTTCGTATTGTGACATCCTCATGGCCGAAACAGTCATCCGAGCATATATGAGGGCGACCTTGTTGAGTTGCACGGAGAAAAACATCCAAGAAAATAACTTGTATTAGCTTTTACCAGTTGGTGGCGCTACTACTACGATGAAAAATAAGTTGGTAGATGTCTTCAGGGCTGAAGTATCCTCAAATGTGTACAACTTCGAGAAGATGGGATCATCTGAGTCATGTTGCCGGAGCTTTTGTTGCCACAAAGTACAATCAGATTTTTCAGCACCGTAATAGCCACGCCTTTTGCCAAAACGTCACAAAATTCGGCACAGAGTAAGATCATTGTCTTGAGTCTTTTCTGACTAATTTTCAGTCGGATTCGTCAAAAGGGCACCGTGCAGTACGTGAAAATTAAAATAAAAACAAATTTTTGATTCCACTTGGCGGCGCTGTGTGTATAACAAAATAATAACATTAAGATGTCTTCAGGTCGGGACGTTTTATTTACAGGTGAAGGTTTGGATTTTTAGGAGCATGTGCAGGGGCGTTATTAAGCATTCATTTATTTGTATTAGGTTCATTTTGTCTTCTTATTATTGATATTTGACTGACTCATTAAAAGCAGACAATTATGTTTTAGGTTAATTTTTTACCTGACATGTTTCGGCGAGTCTTTCGCCTTCTTCAGAGTGTCGCATGATGGTGTCTTGAGACCCGTCTTTATCAGCTGATGTTCCATGAGGGTGTGACTTACCTGTCAAAAAAATGAAAAATCAGAGCAGTAAAAGAACAAGCACAACATGAACATTACAAATCAGCAATCACTGACCACTGCAAAAGGGAAAACCACATCATGGACCGGGAGAAGGGCAGGGTCATCCGCACCGAAGAGAACAAACAACAGCGCTGGATCAGAGAGGCCATTGAGATCTGCAAGCGAGGCATAAAAACCATGAACAGAGACAAGGGAGCCTTCATCCTCTCTACCACCTGGAGCAGCATCTTGGCGGAGTGAACGGACAGCGGGGGGCGTGACTTGCCTTCATTCTTGTGACAGGTAAGTCACGCCCTCATGGAACATCAGCTGATAAAGACGGGCCACAAGACACCATCATGTGACACTCTGAAGAAGGCGAAAGACTTTCGTATTGTGACATCCTCAAGGCCTAAACACTCATCCGATCAAAAATAAGTTGGCAGCCGTCTTCAGGGCCTGAATATCCTCAAATGTGAAAAATTTCGAGAAGATGGATCATCTGAATCATTTTGCAGGAACTTTTGTTGCCACGGAGAATAATCAGACTCTGCGGCACCGTAATAGCCACGCCCTTCGAAGGAAAGTCACAAAAATAGGGAAAGAGTAAGATCAATGTCTTGAGTCTTTTCTAGCCAATTTTCAATCGGATTCGTTAAAAGGGCACCGTGCAGGACGTCAAAATGTAAAAAATGATATTGATTGGCGCAAGGTGTATAACAGAATATAAACATATAGATGTCTTCAGGTACCGACTCTTGATGTACATGTGAAGTTTTGGATTTTTAGCAGCATGTGCAAGAGAGTTATTAAGCATTTTGTCCATTGCGGCGAAGGAAATCTTAAGTGAAAACTTCGAAGCCCCGCCCCCGTCATATAGTATTTCGGAAACAAAAAATTTTAGCCCCAGTGTTTGTCCCAGGTCTTAAGATGCTACAGACAGAATTTTAAGGCAATCAGATGAAGCCTTTAGGATCAGGGTGCAAAAGAATGACCCCTGTAAACATGCAAAAAAGGGCAAAAGTCGGACTTTCAAAAATTCATAACTCACTTCCTGTTCATATTAGACGTTAAAATATCAAATTTTTCGCCATGCCCGATGAGACTGCCAAGTTTGGTGAATTTTTGTGCATGTTTCGGGGGTCAAAAATGCAATCGAACAATCGGAAAAATAATAATAATAATAATTTCTACAAAAACAACAGGGACTTCGCAGCGGTCGCTGCTCAGGCCCTAATAATAATAATAATAATAATAATAAAAGTATTAATATTTTCTACAAAAACAATAGGGACCTCGCAGCCGTCGCAGCTCGGGCCCTAATAACAATTTCTAGAAAAACAATAGGGACCTCGCAGCGGTCACTGCTCGGGCCCTAATAATAATAATAATAATAATTTCCACAAAAACAATGGGGACCTCGTAGCGGTCGCTGCTCGGGCCCTAATAATAATTTCTACATAAACAATAGGGACCTCGCCGCGGTCGCTGCTCGGGCCCCAATAATAATTTCTACACAAAGTCCATTGTGGTGACCCGCCCCTTTTAAGTAAATTCAAAATGGCCGACTTCCTGTAAAACCTAGCTCATTGCTCCAAGAGACTTTTTTTGTAGGTCTTGGTCTTATACATACAGTGAACCCTCGCTACTTCGCGGTTCACCTTTCGCGGGTTCAGTGCTTCGCGGGTATAAAAAATATTCGGGGGCATTGTAGTTTCGCCGAGCGGCACGACGGGCGCTGGAGCGGTTAGACGGCCGGCGTGCGCCGAAGAAGAGCGTGGGCGAAGAGGAGAGTGGACGAAGAAGAGCACGTTCCCCCGGACACGATCGGTGGCGACGTTTCGCGCGGTTCGGACCGTACCAGAGCTCCGGCCGGCGTGCGTGGCAGTTAAGCCGTAGAGGAGCACCTTCCCCGGGCACGGGCGGTGCCAAGCGGCCCCTAAGTTTAACCGAATGGAAGCTCCGGAGGAGGAGGGCATGCTCGCGTCACAGTAAGCCGAAGAGGAGCACCTTCCCCGGGCACGGGCGGTTCCAAGCGGCCCCTAAGTTTAACCAAATGGAAGCTCCGGAGGAGGAGGGCATGCTCGCGTCACAGTAAGCCGAAGAGGAGCACCTTCGCCGGGCACGGGCGGTTCCAAGCGGCCCCTAAGTTTAACCGAATGGAAGCTCCGGAGGAGGCGGGCATGCTCGCGTCACAGTAAGCCGAAGAGGAGCACCTTCCCCGGGCACGGGCGGTGCCAAGCGGCCCCTAAGTTTAACCGAATGGAAGCTCCGGGGGAGGAGGGCGGGCGTGTGTCACAGTTAAGCCGAATTGGAACACCTCTTCCGCCCGGGCACGAACGGAGCGCGAAGCTGTCAGTTATGAATGAATAAATGAATAAATAAATAAATAAATAAAGAATGCCACCTTTCATTTCACAGGGCACACCGGACGGCGTACCAGCAGGTAATAGTCGGAGTAATTAAATAAATACAAAAAGAATGGCTGGGGAATAAAAAAATAATACGTTTTAATAATAATTTGTTTTTTTTGTTATAACATGAATTTCACTCTCTCTCTCTCTGTATATATATATATAAATATCTATATATATTTATTATATATATTGTATTTTTTTTTAAGCATTTTTGAAGGTGCGCCGCTACTTCGCGGATTTTCAGTTTCCGCGGGTGGTCTCGGTCCCCATTAACCGCGACAACCGAGGGTTCACTGTACTCCATAAAATTTACAAAAAGCGAGGTGAAACACTCAACCAGGGCTGCTCTGCATGTTGTGCTGGGCCACCTGGAACAACAGCGGAGCTATGCAAGGATGCTCTTTGTGGACTACAGCTCGGCATTCAACACGATCATCCCAGACATCCTCGTCGCCAAACTGGACACTCTCGGCCTCCCTGCCCTCACACACATCTGGATTAAGGACTTTCTGACCAACAGACCCCAGACTGTGTTGCTCGGCCCCTACACGTCCTCCACCCTCATGGTGAGCACCGGTTCCCCCCAAGGATGCGTGCTGAGCCCTCTCCTGTACGCCCTCTACACCTACGACTGCAGCCCGGCCCACGGCAACAACACCATCGTCAAGTTTGCTGACGACACGACAGTGGTCGGTCTGATCTCGGAAGGTGACGAGACAGCCTACAGAGAGGAGGTAGGGAGACTGACAACTTGGTGCAAGGACAACAGACTGCACCTTAACTCTGCTAAAACAAAGGAGATTGTCGTCGACTTCAGGAGGAACAAGACGGTGCCGCCCCCCCTCTGCATCGAAGGCGTGTGTGTGGAGAGGGTCCACACGTTCAAGTTCCTGGGAGTACAGATCTCCGACGACCTTTCTTGGACTCACAACACCACAGCAGTGGTAAAGAAGGTCCACCAGCGTCTGCACTTCCTGAGAGTCCTCAGGAAATTCAACCTGGACAGGAAGCTGCTGCTAGCCTTCTACCACTCGTCCATTGAGAGCCTGTTGACGTACTGTGTCTCCACCTGGTACAGCGGCTGCACTGAGGCCGACAGAGTGAGGCTCCAGAGGACAGTCAAAACAGCGCAAAGGATTATTGGCTGCCCTCTCCCCTCACTGTCGGACATCTACACCGCCCGGTGCCTCAGAAGGGCTCTCAACATCGTCAAAGACAATACCCACCCAAACTCACACCTGTTCGACCTGTTGCCCTCTGGCAGGCGCTACAGATGCATCAAATCGAGGACCAATAGACTGAGAAACAGTTGCTTTCCGAGAGCCATCTCCATTCTGAACTCTCACACACACACGAGAACACCCTTACCTTGCAGAACAGCATCGTGATGTGTTTTTATATACCCTATTCTGTACTAAATTCCATTGCACTCTCTTATTTATTAATCTAATTTATATATTTGTCTGTCTTATTGTTGTATTGCACTGGATTGGGGAGCCTTCTAATCTCGTTGCACACTTGAGTACAATGACAATAAAGGGATTTCTAATTCTAATTCTAATTCTACTACGCATAGGAATGACTGATTGTAGTCATGGTCTTTACTGATTTATGATATTATTTTCACATGCTAAAGTTATATTACTTAGTTTATAAATGTGTGAACATAGTATTTTCATGACCTACACTCACATTCACATCATACATATTCAGTCTGCACATTACAAACTGATGACAAGCCAGACAGCACTTCATGGACAAATATGACAAAGCACATTCTCCACATAGGACATAGAGATGCAAACATACCAAATTGGGCACTGGATTTAGTTTTAAAATCGCTGCATTGGCTCCCCGTGTGTTTCAGGATTGATTTTAAGGTTCTTCAATTAGTTTTTAAATGCCTTAACGGTCTTGGGCCATCCTCGCGGACCCTGAGGTCCTCTGGCACCGGCCTGTTAATTATTCCTCGGGTGAGGACTGGAACACATGGCGAGGCTGCATTCAGCCATTCTGGTCCTCGTCTATGGAATAGCCTGCCGGAGGACATCAGGTCCGCAGAGACTGTTGATATTTTTAAAAGGAGGCTCAAGACCAGACCTGGGCATTGCACGGCCCGCGGGCCACATCCGGCCCGCCGGGTGGCACTGACTGGCCCGTATGACAGACCTGGGCATTGTATGGCCCGGGCCACATACCTTTGGTTGACTCTGACCGCGAGTGTAAGGTTAATTGGAAATTTCAAAATAAACATACTTTTTAATTTCACCTCATTCATGGGCGAAAGCTGCACTGCTTTTATTCTGAAATTGTTTTTTTTTTTTATTCCCGCACAATGTGCGTCGCACATAATGACGTAATGCGTTTATCAAGACATGCGCGCGATTGAATCACAACAAGACAACGTTCGCCCTCAAAAATGTCCGCTCAGGCTACAAAAAGAAAGGTAGATGCCGAATGTAGAATTTTCAACAAAAATTGGACAGCGAAGTATTTATTTACTGAAGTTAGAGGTAAAGCTGTGTGTTTAGTTTGCGGGGAGCAGATCGCCGTGTTGAAGGACTACAATTTGAGTCGGCACTACCAGACGAAACATGCAGAGAAATATAAAAACGGCACCAGATAACAATGAACTGGGACACTTTTTCTCAAAATCACAGTTCAGTGACAGTCAATATGTTGTATCTTGCTTAATGTTTGGTGCAAAAAGACAATATTGTGATGTCTTTAAAATGCTCAGAACCTTTACACAACTATCCAACAGTATATGGAACTCAAAATGTGTTTTGAAGTGAATGTGACAGAATATGTTTACTAATATGAGTCACAAATAGTAAAAAATGTTAATATTTTGTCTACCATTGTGTTGAGAAATTTGAATGAATACATTTTTGTAAGGCAACCTCATTTTTTCAGTTTATTTGGTATTTAGTTTCATTGCTTAACTTTAATGCCAGCTTGTCAAAACAGTGCTATTTACTGCTTTTTAAAAAAGAAATACAATTAATATTATACAGAATTGAGTTCAGCCTTTTGGCCCGGCCCTCCACAATATTTTATGTTTCTTATGTGGCCCCATGGAAAAAATAATTGCCCACCCCTGCTCAAGACTCACCTTTTTTGTTTGGCTTTTAAATAATTTATCTTAGTCTTTTAATTCAGGATTGTCATTTTATATATTATCATTGTCTTTAATTTTTTTTAGCTTCTTTGTCTTTTAGTATCATCATTTTTCTTATATATTTTAGCTCCGTCGTTTTATATTATTGTCTTTTAATTTTTAGCTTCTTCTCTGTCTTTTAGTATCATAATTTTTCTTATATATTTTAGCTTCGTCTTTTTATATTATTGTCCTTTAATTTTTAGCTTCTTTTTTGTTTAGCATTATCATTTTCTTTTATATATTTTAGCTCCAGTGTTTCCTCAAGGGGGGCCTCCGCGCTGGGAGGTGTGGCTGGCCTTCTCACAGGGGGCTTCATCCCGGAGGCTCCTTAGGCCCGGCGGACCGGGGCCCTCTGCACTATGTGTAGGGTCTACCCCGGTCAGTCTGGGCTAGGGGTCTGTGTGTTGGCGCAGCTCCCTGTGGGCGTGAGCCGTCATCCCTCTCAGCGCGGATGACCTACCCTGGGTACATTTTCTCATATGGTTTCTCTGTGCCTTACCCTGTCTTTCTACTAAGATGGTTTATTAAGTTGTGTGAATGCGAGTGTTCTGTGTGTGTGCGAGTTCAGGCGTGTATGTGGATGTGTCTTGTGTTTATGTTGAGTGGGTGGAATGGGTTTTAGTTTTTCGTTGTAATTTGGATGTTTTTATTGTACAGCACTTTGAGCCGCATTTTATGTATGAAAAGTGCTCTTATAAATAAAATTTGATTGATTGATTGGAGGGTTCAAGGGGACGCCATTGCAAAAACACATTCTGAAAGACATAATTTGATTTTGGAGCACACATACATGCACACTGACAAGATTACAGGGGAATACCAGCAGGAGAGACGGAGAGACTGCCCGCCGGAGAAGGCCAGCCGTGGAATACCAGTCTTGGGGACCAGCTGGGAATCAACCATCCAGACAATGATTAATCTGGAGAGGACCTTCCCTTGGACGTAGACCCGTGCCGGGGGAAGAATGTGAGGCTGGGCTGAGATAACGCACGACTCTTTTCGACTGTGCTTGCCCGAGTACATTTTCTCATGAGATTAAGAAAAAGCCGCTCAGTACTATTTCCTGAACCTCCGCCCTATTTCCTACCTACCATTCATTTCAAAAGTCCTAGATAATGTAGTCGCCACTCAACTCCACTCTCATCTCACCTGCAATAACCCTTTCAGTCCGGTTTCCGTGCACTTCACAGCACTGAATCAACTCTACTCAAGGTCACCTCTGCTCTCCTCATTGCAGCTGACTCAGATTCATTCTCCATTGTCATCCTTCTTAACCTGACTGCGGCCTTTGACACCATCTCACACATCCTTCTCAAAAGACTTTCTTCCATCGGCATCACCCACACCGCCCTCAACTGGTTCCATTCATACTTCAAAGACCGCACTCAGTTCATCCAGCTTAAATATTTCTCATCAAAGTCCCTCCCAGTCACCTCAGGTTTGCCCCAAGGCTCGGTCCTGGCCCCCCTATTATTTATCATATACCTCTTTCCCCTTGGCAGAATTTTCCGAAAATTCAATATCGCTTTCCATTGCTTCGCGGATGACACCCAGCTCTAGTTCTCCTGCAAACCCAGCATATCACTCCCTCCCACCTCCGTCACCTCCTGTCTATCTGAAATCAATGACTGGTTTTCTAATAATTTCATGAGGCTTAACAGCGACAAAACAGAAGTTATTCTTTTCAGTACAAAATCAATACAATCCAAAATTGGCAGTTTTCCCATTCCTGTTGGCCCCTCCATTGTTTTCCCATCCCCTCAGGTCAAGAGTCTGGGTGTCATCCTTGACAGCACTCTATCTTTCCATAAGCATAATAACACAACCCGGTCAGCCTACTTCCATCTGCACAATATCAGTCAACACCGCCCCTCCCTTTTTCCCTCATCCACTTCTATTCTGGTCCAAGTCGAGTCAAGTCAATTTTATGTGTATAGCCCTTAATCACAGACAGTCTCAAAGGGCTTTACATAACCACAATCAACATCCACTGATCTTAACCCCCAGGAGGGCAAGGAAAAACTCAAAACCCCATTGGGGGAAAAGTGAGAAAACTTGAGAAGGGACCACAGATGGGGGGGAAACCCCCTTCCAGGATGACCAGGCTGCTTTGGATGCCAAGTGGGCAACATTTGACACATACAATGATGCTATACAATGTTAGATGAGATAATGTGAGAGTCAATTAAATGAAGTGCTGCAGGAAGATGACTTTAGTGGAGTGGGTCCTCATCCAGGACCGTAATCGCCATGGCAGCATATCCGAGGTTGAGCCTTTGATCTTGAAATAGTCAGTTTGGGGTAAATTCAGAACAGCCACTTCCAAGTGAATCACCATCACCTAATTCCCAAGCTGTGGAATTGGGAACAGAAAAAAAAGAACAGAAATAGTAAACAGGCCAACAAGTAGTTCAACGAAGTGCTGAAATATAGGGAAATCAGAAGAGGTGCTGCATGAAGACGACTTCGGCAGAGCAGGTCCCTCCCCGGTTGGTCAGTGCCGTAATCTTCATAGCAGGTCACCATCACCTAATTCCCAAGCAGGGGAAGAGGGGGCAGAAAAGAGGAGAAGCGGCAGTAAACAGGCCAACAAATAATTAAATTAGATGCTAAAGTATATAAATAAATGTCGCGCTGCAGGAAGACGACATCACTGGAACAGGTGCATGCCCAGTTTGTCAATGCCTTAAACTTCCTAGTGGGTCACCGTCACCTAATCCCCCAGCCGGGGAAAAGGGGGCAGAAAAGAGAAGATAAGAGAAAAAGCGGCAGTAAACAGGCCAACAAATAGTTCAACTAAATGCACAAGAGTATAAATGCGTCTTTAATAGTGTTTTGAACATTTCTACTGAGGTGGCGCCTCTAATACCTGAGGGTAGTACATTCCAAAGCATTGGTGCCCGAATAGAGAACGCTCTAGAACCTGTGGACTTCTTTTTGGCTCGCGGGATCACTAAAAGACCAGCATTTTGTGAGCGAAGGTTTCGGGACGGAACATATGGTACCACGAGGTCAACGAGATAGGAAGGTGCTAAGCCATGCAATATTTTATAGGCAAGTAGCAGAACTTTAAAATCACATCTCAAGTGGACCGGAAGCCAATTCAAATTGGCAAGTATCGGGGTAATATGATCAAACTTTCTCGTTCTAGTCAAGAGTCTAGCTGCTGCATTTTGAACTAACTTTTAATACTAGACATGGGGAGACCCGAGAGCAAAACGTTACAATAGTCGAGGCGAGACGTAACAAACGCATGGATTAAGATTTTTGCATCACAAGTTGATAGAATTGGGCGAATTTTAACAATGTTACGCAGATGAACAAATGCAGTTCTAGTAATATTTTTAATGTGCATTTGAAACGACATAGTTGTGTCAAATATAAGACCGAGATTTTTTGTTGAATCCTTTTGGGCAATTTATCGATACTCATAGTGGTGTCTTTGAAAAAGGTACAGATGACGCGCTGGTCCAATGATCAGCATCTCGGTTTTATCTGAGTTAAGACGCAAAATATTGAAAGACATTCATAGTTTAATTTCGGCAAGGCATGCCTCTAATTTATAGCAATCACACGGATTCGTTATATCCAACGGCATGTATAATTGCGTATCATCAGCATAACAATGAAAACTAATGTGATATTTCCGTATAATATCACCAAGCGGTAGCATCTAGTACCAATCCCTGCGGAACTCCGCGTGTGATCTTACAAAGATCAGAAGACGCATTGCCATGAATTACACGGTGCGTCGTCTCCGACAGATACGAATTAATCCAAGAAAGCGCTGAACCTGAAATGCCAACACAAGTTTCAAGGCGTTTTAATAATATGTTATGATCAAGTGTCAAAAGCGGCGCCAAGATCGAGTAAGAGTAATACAGTGAACCCTCGGTTATCGCGGTTAATGGGGACCTCGTAGCGGTCGCTGCTCGGGCCCTAATAATAATTTCTACAAAAACAATAGGGACCTCGCCGCCGTCGCAGCTCGGGCCCTAATAACAATTTCTAGAAAAACAATAGGGACATCGCAGCGGCCACTGCTCGGGCCCTAATAATAATAATAAAAATAATAATGATTTCGACAAAAACAATGGGGACCTCGTAGCAGTCGCTGCTCGGGCCCCAATAATAATTTCTACACAAAGTCCATTGTGGTGACCCGCCCCCTTTTAAGTAAATTCAAAGTGGCCGACTTCCTGTAAAACCTAGCTCATTGCTCCAAGAGACTTTTTTGTAGGTCTTGGTCTTATACATACAGTGAACCCTCGCTACTTCGCGGTTCACCTTTCGTGGGTTCAGTGCTTCGCGGGTCTAAAAAATATTCGGGGGCATTGTAGTTTCGCCGAGCGGCACGACAGGGCGCTGGAGCGGTTAGACGGCCGGCGTGCGCCGAAGAAGAGCGTGGGCGAAGAGGAGAGTGGACGAAGAAGAGCACGTTCCCCCGGACACGATCGGTGGCGACGTTTCGCGCGGTTCGGACCGTACCAGAGCTCCGGCCGGCGTGCGTGGCAGTTAAGCCGTAGAGGAGCACCTTCCCCGGGCACGGGCGGTGCCAAGCGGCCCCTAAGTTTAACCGAATGGAAGCTCCGGAGGAGGAGGGCATGCTCGCGTCACAGTAAGCCAAAGAGGAGCACCTTCCCCGGGCACGGGCGGTTCCAAGCGGCCCCTAAGTTTAACCGAATGGAAGCTCCGGAGGAGGCGGGCATGCTCGCGTCACAGTAAGCCAAAGAGGAGCACCTTCCCCGGGCACGGGCGGTGCCAAGCGGCCCCTAAGTTTAACCGAATGGAAGCTCCGGGGCAGGAGGGCGGGCGTGTGTCACAGTATAGCCGAATTGGAACACCTCTTCCGCCCGGGCACGAACGGAGCGCGAAGCTGTCAGTTATGAATGAATAAATGAATAAATAAATAAATAAATAAAGAATGCCACCTTTCATTTCACAGGGCACACCGGACGGCGTACCAGCAGGTAAAAGTCGGAGTAATTAAATAAATACAAAAAGAATGGCTGGGGAATAAAAAAATAATACGTTTTAATAATAATTTGGTTTTTTTGTTATAACATGAATTTCACTCTCTCTCTCTGTCTATATATATATATATATATATATATATATATATATATATATATATATATTTATTATATATATTGTATTTTTTTTTAAGCATTTTTGAAGGTGCGCCGCTACTTCGCGGATTTTCAGTTTTCGCGGGTGGTCTCTGTCCCCATTAACCGCGATAACCGAGGGTTCACTGTACTCCATAAAATTTACAAAAAGCAAGGTGAAACACTCAACCAGGGCTGCTTTTTTTAACATTTCTCGAGGGCCATGGCGAGCCATTTCAAAAAAGCTGCACAACTAACGTATAAAATATTGATAAATTTGCTCTGCCTGATGTGTGTGTAAAGTTTCACGAGTTGTCGTTCATATTTAGAACCTCATAATCAGCGTTGTTTTATTGCCGAACAGTGCAATGCCACTCCCACAACTTTTCACGAAAAAGGATGAATTTCGTATTGTGACATCCTCATGGCCGAAACAGTCATCCGAGCATATATGAGGGCGACCTTGTTGAGTTGCACGGAGAAAAACATCCAAGAAAATAACTTGTATTAGCTTTTACCAGTTGGTGGCGCTACTACTACGATGAAAAATAAGTTGGTAGATGTCTTCAGGGCTGAAGTATCCTCAAATGTGTACAACTTCGAGAAGATAGGATCATCTGAGTCATGTTGCCGGAGCTTTTGTTGCCACAAAGTACAATCGGATTTTTCAGCACCGTAATAGCCACGCCTTTTGCCAAAACGTCACAAAATTCGGCAGAGAGTAAGATCATTGTCTTGAGTCTTTTCTGACTAATTTTCAGTCGGATTCGTCAAAAGGGCACCGTGCAGTACGTGAAAATTAAAATAAAAACACATTTTTGATTCCACTTGGCGGCGCTGTGTGTATAACAAAATAATAACATTAAGATGTCTTCAGGTCGGGACGTTTTATTTACAGGTGAAGGTTTGGATTTTTAGGAGCATGTGCAGGGGCGTTATTAAGCATTCATTTATTTGTATTAGGTTCATTTTGTCTTCTTATTATTGATATTTGACTGATTCATTAAAAGCAGACAATTATGTTTTAGGTTAATTTTTTACCTGACATGTTTCGGCGAGTCTTTCGCCTTCTTCAGAGTGTCGCATGATGGTGTCTTGAGACCCGTCTTTATCAGCTGATGTTCCATGAGGGTGTGACTTACCTGTCAAAAAAATGAAAAATCAGAGCAGTAAAAGAACAAGCACAACATGAACATTACAAATCAGCAATCACTAACCACTGCAAAAGGGAAAACCACATCATGGACCGGGAGAAGGGCAGGGTCATCCGCACCGAAGAGAACAAACAACAGCGCTGGATCAGAGAGGCCATTGAGATCTGCAAGCGAGGCATAAAAACCATGAACAGAGACAAGGGAGCCTTCATCCTCTCTACCACCTGGAGCAGCATCTTGGCAGAGTGAACGGACAGCGGGGGGCGTGACTTGCCTTCATTCTTGTGACAGGTAAGTCACGCCCTCATGGAACATCAGCTGATAAAGACGGGTCACAAGACACCATCATGTGACACTCTGAAGAAGGCGAAAGACTTTCGTATTGTGACATCCTCAAGGCCTAAACACTCATCCGAACAAATATAAGGTAGATTTTGTTAACCTGCCCGGAGAAAAACATAAACGAAAATAATTTGTATTTGTTTTAACCAGTTGGTGGCGCTACCACTGCGATCAAAAATAAGTTGGCAGCCGTCTTCAGGGCCTGAATATCCTCAAATGTGAAAAATTTCGAGAAGATGGATCATCTGAATCATTTTGCAGGAACTTTTGTTGCCACGGAGATTAATCAGACTCTGCGGCACCGTAATAGCCACGCCCTTCGAAGGAAAGTCACAAAAATAGGGATAGAGTAAGATCAATGTCTTGAGTCTTTTCTAGCCAATTTTCAATCGGATTCGTTAAAAGGGCACCGTGCAGTACGTCAAAATGTAAAAAATGATATTGATTGGCGCAAGGTGTATAACTGAATATAAACATATAGATGTCTTCAGGTACCGACTCTTTATGTACATGTGAAGTTTTGGATTTTTAGCTGCATGTGCAGGAGAGTTATTAAGCATTTTGTCCATTGCGGCGAAGGAAATCTGAAGTGAAAACTTCGAAGCCCCGCCCCCGTTCATATAGTATTTCGGAAACAAAAAATTTTAGCCCCAGTGTTTGTCCCAGGTCTTAAGATGCTACAGACAGAATTTTAAGGCAATCAGATGAAGCCTTTAGGATCAGGGTGCAAAAGAATGACCCCTGTAAACATGCAAAAAAGGGCAAAAGTCGGACTTTCAAAAATTCATAACTCACTTCCTGTTCATATTAGACGTTAAAATATAAAATTTTTCGCCATGCCCGATGAGACTGCCAAGTTTGGTGAATTTTTGTGCATGTTTCGGGGGTCAAAAATGCGATCGAACAATCGGAAAAATAATAATAATAATAATTTCTACAAAAACAATAGGGACTTCGCAGCGGTCGCTGCTCAGGCCCTAATAATAATAATAATAATAAAAGTAATAATATTTTCTACAAAAACAATAGGGACCTCGCAGCCGTCGCAGCTCGGGCCCTAATAACAATTTCTAGAAAAACAATAGGGACCTCGCAGCGGTCACTGCTCGGGCCCTAATAATAATAATAATAATAATTTCCACAAAAACAATGGGGACCTCGTAGCGGTCGCTGCTCGGGCCCTAATAATAATTTCTACAAAAACAATAGGGACCTCTCCGCGGTCGCTCCTCGGGCCCCAATAATAATTTCTACACAAAGTCCATTGTGGTGACCCGCCCCCTTTTAAGTAAATTCAAAATGGCCGACTTCCTGTAAAACCTAGCTCATTGCTCCAAGAGACTTTTTTGTAGGTCTTGGTCTTATACATACAGTGAACCCTCGCTACTTGGCGGTTCACCTTTCGCGGGTTCAGTGTTTCGCGGGTCTAAAAAATATTCGGGGGCATTGTAGTTTCGCCGAGCGGCACGACGGGGTGCTGGAGCGGTTAGACGGCCGGCGTGCGCCGAAGAAGAGCGTGGGCGAAGAGGAGAGTGGACGAAGAAGAGCACGTTCCCCCGGACACGATGGGTGGCGACGTTTCGCGCGGTTCGGACAGCACCAGAGCTCCGGCCGGCGTGCGTGGCAGTTAAGCCGTAGAGGAGCACCTTCCCCGGGCACGGGCGGTGCCAAGCGGCCCCTAAGTTTAACCGAATGGAAGCTCCGGAAAGGGAGGGCATGCTCGCGTCACAGTAAGCCGAAGAGGAGCACCTTCCCCGGGCACGGGCGGTTCCAAGCGGCCCCTAAGTTTAACCGAATGGAAGCTCCGGAGGAGGAGGGCATGCTCGCGTCACAGTAAGCCGAAGAGGAGCACCTTCCCCGGGCACGGGCGGTTCCAAGCGGCCCCTAAGTTTAACCGAATGGAAGCTCCGGAGGAGGAGGGCATGCTCGCGTCACAGTAAGCCGAAGAGGAGCACCTTCCCCGGGCACGGGCGGTGCCAAGCGGCCCCTAAGTTTAACCGAATGGAAGCTCCGGGGGAGGAGGGCGGGTGTGTGTCACAGTTAAGCCGAATTGGAGCACCTCTTCCGCCCGGGCACGAGCGGAGCGCGAAGCTGTCAGTTATGAATGTATAAAAGAATAAATAAATAAATAAATAAAGAATGCCACCTTTCATTTCACAGGGCACACCGGACGGCGTACCAGCAGGTAAAAGTCGGAGTAATTAAATAAATACAAAAAGAATGGCTGGGGAATAAAAAAATAATACGTTTTAATAATAATTTGTTTTTTTTGTTATAACATGAATTTCACTCTCTCTCTCCCCGTATATATATATATATATATATATATATATATTTATTATATATATTGTATATTTTTTTAAGCATTTTTGAAGGTGCGCCGCTACTTCGCGGATTTTCAGTTTTCGCGGGTGGTCTCTGTCCCCATTAACCGCGATAACCGAGGATTCACTGTACTCCATAAAATTTACAAAAAGCGAGGTGAAACACTCAGCCAGGGCTGCTTTTTTTAACATTTCTCGAGGGCCATGGCGAGCCATTTCAAAAAAGCTGCACAACTAACGTATAAAATATTGATAAATTTGCTCGGCCTGATGTGTGTGTAAAGTTTCACGAGTTGTCGTTCATATTTAGAACCTCATAATCAGCGTTGTTTTATTGCCGAACAGTGCAATGCCACTCCCACAACTTTACAAGAAAAAGGACGAATTTCGTATTGTGACATCCTCATGGCCGAAACAGTCATCCGAGCATATATGAGGGCGACCTTGTTGAGTTGCACGGAGAAAAACATCCAAGAAAATAACTTGTATTAGCTTTTACCAGTTGGTGGCGCTACTACTACGATGAAAAATAAGTTGGTAGATGTCTTCAGGGCTGAAGTATCCTCAAATGTGTACAACTTCGAGAAGATAGGATCATCTGAGTCATGTTGCCGGAGCTTTTATTGCCACAGAGTACAATCTGACTTTTCAGCACCGTAATAGCCACGCCTTTTGCCAAAACGTCACAAAATTCGGCAGAGAGTAAGATCATTGTCTTGAGTCTTTTCTGACTAATTTTCAGTCGGATTCGTCAAAAGGGCACCGTGCATAATGTGAAAATTTAAATAAAAACAAATTTTTGATTCCACTTGGCGGCGCTGTGTGTATAACAAAATAATAACATTAAGATGTCTTCAGGTCGGGACGTTTTATTTACAGGTGAAGGTTTGGATTTTTAGGAGCATGTGCAGGGGAGTTATTAAGCATTCGTTTATTTGTATTAGGTTCATTTTGTCTTCTTATTATTGATATTTGACTGATTCATTAAAAGCAGACAATTATGTTTTAGGTTAATTTTTTACCTGACATGTTTCGGCGAGTCTTTCGCCTTCTTCAGAGTGTCGCATGATGGTGTCTTGAGACCCGTCTTTATCAGCTGATGTTCCATGAGGGTGTGACTTACCTGTCAAAAAAATTAAAAATCAGAGCAGTAAAAGAACAAGCACAACATGAACATTACAAATCAGCAATCACTGACCACTGCAAAAGGGAAAACCACATCATGGACCGGGAGAAGGGCAGGGTCATCCGCACCGAAGAGAACAAACAACAGCGCTGGATCAGAGAGGCCATTGAGATCTGCAAGCGAGGCATAAAAACCATGAACAGAGACAAGGGACCCTTCATCCTCTCTACCACCTGGAGCAGCATCTTGGCGGAGTGAACGGACAGCGGGGGGCGTGACTTGCCTTCATTCTTGTGAATGGTAAGTCACGCCCTCATGGAACATCAGCTGATAAAGACGGGCCACAAGACACCATCATGTGACACTCTGAAGAAGGCGAAAGACTTTCGTATTGTGACATCCTCAAGGCTTAAACACTCATCCGAGCAAATATAAGGTAGATTTTGTTAACCTGCCCGGAGAAAAACATCAACGAAAATAATTTGTATTTGTTTTAACCAGTTGGTGGCGCTACCACTGCGATCAAAAATAAGTTGGCAGCCGTCTTCAGGGCCTGAATATCCTCAAATGTGAAAAATTTCAAGAAGATGGATCATCTGAATCATTTTGCAGGAACTTTTGTTGCCACGGAGAATAATCAGACTCTGCGGCACCGTAATAGCCACGCCCTTCGAAGGAAAGTCACAAAAATAGGGATAGAGTAAGATCAATGTCTTGAGTCTTTTCTAGCCAATTTTCAATCGGATTCGTTAAAAGGGCACCGTGCAGTTTGTCAAAATGTAAAAAATGATATTGATTGGCGCAAGGTGTATAACTGAATATAAACATATAGATGTTTTCAGGTACCGACTCTTTATGTACATGTGAAGTTTTGGATTTTTAGCAGCATGTGCAAGAGAGTTATTAAGCATTTTGTCCATTGCGGCGAAGGAAATCTTAAGTGAAAACTTCGAAGCCCCGCCCCCGTCATATAGTATTTCGGAAACAAAAAATTTTAGCCCCAGTGTTTGTCCCAGGTCTTAAGATGCTACAGACAGAATTTTAAGGCAATCAGATGAAGCCTTTAGGATCAGGGTGCAAAAGAATGACCCCTGTAAACATGCAAAAAAGGGCAAAAGTCGGACTTTCAAAAATTCATAACTCACTTCCTATTCATATTAGACATTAAAATATCAAATTTTTCGCCATGCCCGATGAGACTGCCAAGTTTGGTGAATTTTTGTGCATGTTTCGGGGGTCAAAAATGCAATCGAACAATCGGAAAAATAATAATAATAATAATTTCTACAAAAACAATAGGGACTTCGCAGCGGTCGCTGCTCAGGCCCTAATAATAATAATAATAAGAGAAGATAAGATAAGATGTCCTTTATTAGTCCCACAATGGGGAAATTTGAAAGTAATAATATTTTCTACAAAAACAATAGGGACCTCGCAGCCGTCGCAGCTCGGGCCCTAATAACAATTTCTAGAAAAACAATAGGGACCTCGCAGCGGTCACTGCTCGGGCCCTAATAATAATAATAATAATAATTTCCACAAAAACAATGGGGACCTCGTAGCGGTCGCTGCTCGGGCCCTAATAATAATTTCTACATAAACAATAGGGACCTCGCCGCGGTCGCTGCTCGGGCCCCAATAATAATTTCTACACAAAGTCCATTGTGGTGACCCGCCCCCTTTTAATAAATTCAAAATGGCCGACTTCCTGTAAAACCTAGCTCATTGCTCCAAGAGACTTTTTTGTAGGTCTTGGTCTTATACATACAGTGAACCCTCGCTACTTCGCGGTTCACCTTTCGCGGGTTCAGTGCTTCGCGGGTATAAAAAATATTCGGGGGCATTGTAGTTTCGCCGAGCGGCACGACGGGGCGCTGGAGCGGTTAGACGGCCGGCGTGCGCCGAAGAAGAGCGTGGGCGAAGAGGAGAGTGGACGAAGAAGAGCACGTTCCCCCGGACACGATCGGTGGCGACGTTTCGCGCGGTTCGGACCGTACCAGAGCTCCGGCCGGCGTGCGTGGCAGTTAAGCCGTAGAGGAGCACCTTCCCCGGGCACGGGCGGTGCCAAGCGGCCCCTAAGTTTAACCGAATGGAAGCTCCGGAGGAGGAGAGCATGCACGCGTCACAGTAAGCCGAAGAGGAGCACCTTCCCCGGGCACGGGCGGTTCCAAGCGGCCCCTAAGTTTAACCGAATGGAAGCTCCGGAGGAGGAGGGCATGCTCGCGACACAGTAAGCCGTAGAGGAGCACCTTCCCCGGGCACGGGCGGTGCCAAGCGGCCCCTAAGTTTAACCGAATGGAAGCTCCGGAGGAGGAGGGCATGCACGCGTCACAGTAAGCCG
This sequence comes from Idiotropiscis lumnitzeri, assembly GCF_059441095.1. Taxonomy (NCBI): domain Eukaryota; kingdom Metazoa; phylum Chordata; class Actinopteri; order Syngnathiformes; family Syngnathidae; genus Idiotropiscis; species Idiotropiscis lumnitzeri. Next base: position 1,585,216 of record NW_028283570.1, read on the forward strand.
AAGAGGAGCACCTTCCCCGGGCACGGGCGGTTCCAAGCGGCCCCTAAGTTTAACCGAATGGAAGCTCCGGAGGAGGAGGGCATGCTCGCGACACAGTAAGCCGAAGAGGAGCACCTTCCCCGGGCACGGGCGGTGCCAAGCGGCCCCTAAGTTTAACCGAATGGAAGCTCCGGGGGAGGAGGGTGGGCGTGTGTCACAGTTAAGCCGAATTGGAGCACCTCTTCCGCCCGGGCACGAGCGGAGCGCGAAGCTGTCAGTTATGAATGAATAAATGAATAAATAAATAAATAAATAAAGAATGGCACCTTTCATTTCACAGGGCACACCAGACGGCGTACCAGCAGGTAAAAGTCTGAGTAATTAAATAAATACAAAAAGAATGGCTGGGGAATAAAAAAATAATACGTTTTAATAATAATTTGTTTTTTTTGTTATAACATGAATTTCACTCTCTCTCTCCCCGTATATATATATATATATATATATATATATATATATATATATATATATATTGTATTTTTTTTTTAAGCATTTTTGAAGGTGCGCCGCTACTTCGCGGATTTTCAGTTTTCGCGGGTGGTCTCGGTCCCCATTAACCGCGATAACCGAGGGTTCACTGTACTCCATAAAATTTACAAAAAGCGAGGTGAAACACTCAACCAGGGCTGCTCTGCATGTTGTGCTGGGCCACCTGGAACAACAGCGGAGCTATGCAAGGATGCTCTTTGTGGACTACAGCTCGGCATTCAACACGATCATCCCAGACATCCTCGTCGCCAAACTGGACACTCTCGGCCTCCCTGCCCTCACACGCATCTGGATTAAGGACTTTCTGACCAACAGACCCCAGACTGTGTTGCTCGGCCCCTACACGTCCTCCACCCTCATGCTGAGCACCGGTTCCCCCCAAGGATGCGTGCTGAGCCCTCTCCTGTACGCCCTCTACACCTACGACTGCAGCCCGGCCCACGGCAACAACACCATCGTCAAGTTTGCTGACGACACGACAGTGGTCGGTCTGATCTCGGAAGGTGACGAGACAGCCTACAGAGAGGAGGTAGGGAGACTGACAACTTGGTGCAAGGAGAACAGACTGCACCTTAACTCTGCTAAAACAAAGGAGATTGTCGTCGACTTCAGGAGGAACAAGACGCTGCCGCCCCCCCTCTGCATCGAAGGCGTGTGTGTGGAGAGGGTCCACACGTTCAAGTTCCTGGGAGTACAGATCTCCGATGACCTTTCTTGGAGTCACAACACCACAGCAGTGGTAAAGAAGGTCCGCCAACGTCTGCACTTCCTGAGAGTCCTCAGGAAATTCAACCTGGACAGGAAGCTGCTGCTGGCCTTCTACCACTCGTCCATCGAGAGCCAGCTGACGTACTGTGTCTCCACCTGGTACAGCGGCTGCACTGAGGCGGACAGAGTGAGGCTCCAGAGGACAGTCAAAACAGCGCAAAGGATTATTGGCTGCCCTCTCCCCTCGCTGTCGGACATCTACACCGCCCGGTGCCTCAGAAGGGCTCTCAACATCGTCAAAGACAATACCCACCCAAACTCACACCTGTTCGACCTGTTGCCCTCTGGCAGGCGCTACAGATGCATCAAATCAAGGACCAATAGACTGAGAAACAGTTTCTTTCCGAGAGCCATCTACATACTGAACTCTCACACACACACGAGACCACCCTAACCTTGCAAAACAGCATTGTGATGTGTTTCTATATGCCCTATTTAGTACTGAATTCCATTGCACTGTCTTATTTATTTATCTAATTTATATATTGTCTGTATTATTGTTGTATTGCACTGGAGAGGGGAGCCCTCTAATCTCGTTGCACACTTGAGTACAATGACAATAAAGGGATTTCTATTTCTATTCTATTCTTTTTTTAACTTTTCTCGAGGGCCATGGCGAGCCATTTAAAAAAAGCTGCACAACTAACGTATAAAATATTGATAAATTTGCTCTGCCTGATGTGTGTGTAAAGTTTCACGAGTTGTCGTTCATATTTAGAACCTCATAATCAGCGTTGTTTTATTGCCGAACAGTGCAATGCCACTCCCACAACTTTTCACGAAAAAGGATGAATTTCGTATTGTGACATCCTCATGGCCGAAACAGTCATCCGAGCATATATGAGGGCGACCTTGTTGAGTTGCACGGAGAAAAACATCCAAGAAAATAACTTGTATTAGCTTTTACCAGTTGGTGGCGCTACTACTACGATGAAAAATAAGTTGGTAGATGTCTTCAGGGCTGAAGTATCCTCAAATGTGTACAACTTCGAGAAGATAGGATCATCTGAGTCATGTTGCCGGAGCTTTTGTTGCCACAAAGTACAATCGGATTTTTCAGCACCGTAATAGCCACGCCTTTTGCCAAAACGTCACAAAATTCGGCAGAGAGTAAGATCATTGTCTTGAGTCTTTTCTGACTAATTTTCAGTCGGATTCGTCAAAAGGGCACCGTGCAGTACGTGAAAATTAAAATAAAAACACATTTTTGATTCCACTTGGCGGCGCTGTGTGTATAACAAAATAATAACATTAAGATGTCTTCAGGTCGGGACCTTTTATTTACAGGTGAAGGTTTGGATTTTTAGGAGCATGTGCAGGGGCGTTATTAAGCATTCATTTATTTGTATTAGGTTCATTTTGTCTTCTTATTATTGATATTTGACTGATTCATTAAAAGCAGACAATTATGTTTTAGGTTAATTTTTTACCTGACATGTTTCGGCGAGTCTTTCGCCTTCTTCAGAGTGTCGCATGATGGTGTCTTGAGACCCGTCTTTATCAGCTGATGTTCCATGAGGGTGTGACTTACCTGTCAAAAAAATGAAAAATCAGAGCAGTAAAAGAACAAGCACAACATGAACATTACAAATCAGCAATCACTGACCACTGCAAAAGGGAAAACCACATCATGGACCGGGAGAAGGGCAGGGTCATCCGCACCGAAGAGAACAAACAACAGCGCTGGATCAGAGAGGCCATTGAGATCTGCAAGCGAGGCATAAAAACCATGAACAGAGACAAGGGAGCCTTCATCCTCTCTACCACCTGGAGCAGCATCTTGGCAGAGTGAACGGACAGCGGGGGCGTGACTTGCCTTCATTCTTGTGACAGGTAAGTCACGCCCTCATGGAACATCAGCTGATAAAGACGGGCCACAAGACACCATCATGTGACACTCTGAAGAAGGCGAAAGACTTTCGTATTGTGACATCCTCAAGGCCTAAACACTCATCCGATCAAAAATAAGTTGGCAGCCGTCTTCAGGGCCTGAATATCCTCAAATGTGAAAAATTTCGAGAAGATGGATCATCTGAATCATTTTGCAGGAACTTTTGTTGCCACGGAGAATAATCAGACTCTGCGGCACCGTAATAGCCACGCCCTTCGAAGGAAAGTCACAAAAATAGGGATAGAGTAAGATCAATGTCTTGAGTCTTTTCTAGCCAATTTTCAATCGGATTCGTTAAAAGGGCACCGTGCAGGACGTCAAAATGTAAAAAATGATATTGATTGGCGCAAGGTGTATAACAGAATATAAACATATAGATGTCTTCAGGTACCGACTCTTTATGTACATGTGAAGTTTTGGATTTTTAGCAGCATGTGCAAGAGAGTTATTAAGCATTTTGTCCATTGCGGCGAAGGAAATCTTAAGTGAAAACTTCGAAGCCCCGCCCCCGTCATATAGTATTTTGGAAACAAAAAATTTTAGCCCCAGTGTTTGTCCCAGGTCTTAAGATGCTACAGACAGAATTTTAAGGCAATCAGATGAAGCCTTTAGGATCAGGGTGCAAAAGAATGACCCCTGTAAACATGCAAAAAAGGGCAAAAGTCGGACTTTCAAAAATTCATAACTCACTTCCTGTTCATATTAGACTTTTAAAATATCAAATTTCTCGCCATGCCCGATGAGACTGCCAAGTTTGGTGAGTTTTTGTGCATGTTTCGGGGGTCAAAAATGCAATCGAACAATCGGAAAAATAATAATAATAATAATTTCTACAAAAACAACAGGGACTTCGCAGTGGTCGCTGCTCTGGCCCTAATAATAATAATAATAATAAGAATAAAAGTAATAATATTTTCTACAAAAACAATAGGGACCTCGCAGCCGTCGCAGCTCGGGCCCTAATAACAATTTCTAGAAAAACAATAGGGACCTCGCAGCGGTCACTGCTCGGGCCCTAATAATAATAATAATAATAATTTCCACAAAAACAATGGGGACCTCGTAGCGGTCGCTGCTCGGGCCCGAATAATAATTTCTACAAAAACAATAGGGACATCGCCGCGGTCGCTGCTCGGGCCCCAATAATAATTTCTACACAAAGTCCATTGTGGTGACCCGCCCCTTTTTAAGTAAATTCAAAATGGCCGACTTCCTGTAAAACCTAGCTCATTGCTCCAAGAGACTTTTTTGTAGGTCTTGGTCTTATACATACAGTGAACCCTCGCTACTTGGCGGTTCACCTTTCGTGGGTTCAGTGCTTCGCGGGTCTAAAAAATATTCGGGGGCATTATAGTTTCGCCGAGCGGCACGACGGGGCGCTGGAGCGGTTAGACGGCCGGTGTGCGCCGAAGAAGAGCGTGGGCGAAGAGGAGAGTGGACGAAGAAGAGCACGTTCCCCCGGACACGATCGGTGGCGACGTTTCGCGCGGTTCGGACAGTACCAGAGCTCCGGCCGGCGTGCGTGGCAGTTAAGCCGTAGAGGAGAACCTTCCCAGGGCACGGGCGGTGCCAAGCGGCCCCTAAGTTTAACCGAATGGAAGCTCCGGAGGAGGAGGGCATGCTCGCGTCACAGTAAGCCGAAGAGGAGCACCTTCCCCGGGCACGGGCGGTTCCAAGCGGCCCCTAAGTTTAACCGAATGGAAGCTCCGGAGGAGGAGGGCATGCTCGCGTCACAGTAAGCCGAAGAGGAGCACCTTCCCCGGGCACGGGCGGTGCCAAGCGGCCCCTAAGTTTAACCGAATGGAAGCTCCGGGGGAGGAGGGCGGGTGTGTGTCACAGTTAAGCCGAATTGGAGCACCTCTTCCGCCCGGGCACGAGCGGAGCGCGAAGCTGTCAGTTATGAATGTATAGAAGAATAAATAAATAAATAAATAAAGAATGCCACCTTTCATTTCACAGGGCACACCGGACGGCGTACCAGCAGGTAAAAGTCGGAGTAATTAAATAAATACAAAAAGAATGGCTGGGGAATAAAAAAATAATACGTTTTAATAATAATTTGTTTTTTTTGTTATAACATGAATTTCACTCTCTCTCTCTCTCTCTCTCTCTCTCTCTCCCCCGTGTATATATATATATATATATATATATATATATATATATATATATATATATATATATATATATATATATATATATATATATATATATATATATATATATATATATATATATATATATATATATATATATATATTTATTCTATATATTGTATTTTCTTTTAAGCATTTTTGAAGGTGCGCCGCTACTCCGCGGATTTTCAGTTTCCGCGGGTGGTCTCGGTCCCCATTAACCGCGATAACCGAGGGTTCACTGTACTCCATAAAATTTACAAAAAGCGAGGTGAAACACTCAACCAGGGCTGCTTTTTTGAACATTTCTCGAGGGCCATGGCGAGCCATTTCAAAAAAGCTGCACAACTAACGTATAAAATATTTATAAATTTGCTCTGCCTGATGTGTGTGTCAAGTTTCACGAGTTGTCGTTCATATTTAGAACCTCATAATCAGCGTTGTTTTATTGCCAAACAGTGCAATGCCACTCCCACAACTTTTCACGAAAAAGGATGAATTTCGTATTGTGACATCCTCATGGCCGAAACAGTCCTCCGAGCATATATGAGGGCGACCTTGTTGAGTTGCACGGAGAAAAACATCCAAGAAAATAACTTGTATTAGCTTTTACCAGTTGGTGGCGCTACTACTACGATGAAAAATAAGTTGGTAGATGTCTTTAGGGCTGAAGTATCCTCAAATGTGTACAACTTCGAGAAGATAGGATCATCTGAGTCATGTTGCCGGAGCTTTTGTTGCCACAAAGTACAATCGGACTTTTCAGCACCGTAATAGCCACGCCTTTTGCCAAAACGTCACAAAACTCGGCAGAGAGTAAGATCATTGTCTTGAGTCTTTTCTGACTAATTTTCAGTCGGATTCGTCAAAAGGGCACGTTGCAGTACGTGAAAATTAAAATAAAAACACATTTTTGATTCCACTTGGCGGCGCTGTGTGTATAACAAAATAATAACATTAAGATGTCTTCAGGTCGGGACATTTTATTTACAGGTGAAGGTTTGGATTTTTAGGAGCATGTGCAGGGGAGTTATTAAGCATTCATTTATTTGTATTAGGTTCATTTTGTCTTCTTATTATTGATATTTGACAGATTCATTAAAAGCAGACAATTATGTTTTCGGTAAATTTTTTACCTGACATGTTTCGGCGAGTCTTTCGCCTTCTTCAGAGTGTCGCATGATGGTGTCTTGAGACCCGTCTTTATCAGCTGATGTTCCATGAGGGTGTGACTTACCTGTCAAAAAAATGAAAAATCAGAGCAGTAAAAGAACAAGCACAACATGAACATTACAAATCAGCAATCACTGACCACTGCAAAAGGGAAAACCACATCATGGACCGGGAGAAGGGCAGGGTCATCCGCACAGAAGAGAACAAACAACAGCGCTGGATCAGAGAGGCCATTGAGATCTGCAAGCGAGGCATAAAAACCATGAACAGAGACAAGGTTGCCTTCATCCTCTCTACCACCTGGACCAGCATCTTGGCGGAGTTAACGGACAGCGGGGGGCGTGACTTGCCTTCATTCTTGTGACAGGTAAGTCACGCCCTCATGGAACATCAGCTGATAAAGACGGGCCACAAGACACCATCATGTGACACTCTGAAGAAGGCGAAAGACTTTCGTATTGTGACATCCTCAAGGCCTAAACACTCATCCGAGCAAATATAAGGTAGATTTTGTGAACCTGCCCGGAGAAAAACATCAACGAAAATAATTTGTATTTGTTTTAACCAGTTGGTGGCGCTACCACTGCGATCAAAAATAAGTTGGCAGCCGTCTTCAGGGCCTGAATATCCTCAAATGTGAAAAATTTCGAGAAGATGGATCATCTGAATCATTTTGCAGGAACTTTTGTTGCCACGGAGAATAATCAGACTCTGCGGCACCGCAATAGCCACGCCCTTCGAAGGAAAGTCACAAAAATAGGGATAGCGTAAGATCAATGTCTTGAGTCTTTTCTAGCCAATTTTCAATCGGATTCGTTAAAAGGGCACCGTGCAGTACGTCAAAATGTAAAAAATGATATTGATTGGCGCAAGGTGTATAACAGAATATAAACATATAGATGTCTTCAGGTACCGACTCTTTATGTACATGTGAAGTTTTGGATTTTTAGCAGCATGTGCATGAGAGTTATTAAGCATTTTGTCCATTGCGGCGAAGGAAATCTTAAGTGAAAACTTTGAAGCCCCGCCCCCGTCATATAGTATTTCGGAAACAAAAGATTTTAGCCCCAGTGTTTGTCCCAGGTCTTAAGATGCTACAGACAGAATTGTAAGGCAATCAGATGAAGCCTTTAGGATCAGGGTGCAAAAGAATGACCCCTGTAAACATGCAAAAAAGGGCAAAAGTCGGACTTTCAAAAATTCATAACTCACTTCCTGTTCATATTAGACGTTAAAATATCAAATTTTTCGCCATGCCCGATGAGACTGCCAAGTTTGGTGAGTTTTTGTGCATGTTTCGGGGGTCAAAAATGCAATCGAACAATCGGAAAAATAATAATAATAATAATTTCTACAAAAACAATAGGGACTTCGCAGCGGTCGCTGCTCAGGCCCTAATAATAATAATAATAATAATAATAATAAAAGTAATAATATTTTCTACAAAAACAATAGGGACCTCGCAGCCGTCGCAGCTTGGGCCCTAATAACAATTTCTAGAAAAACAATAGGGACCTCGCAGCGGTCACTGCTCGGGCCCTAATAATAATAATAATAATAATTTCCACAAAAACAATGGGGACCTCGTAGCGGTCGCTGCTCGGGCCCTAATAATAATTTCTACAAAAACAATAGGGAGCTCGCCGCGGTCGCTGCTCGGGCCCCAATTATAATTTCTACACAAAGTCCATTGTGGTGACCCGCCCCCTTTTAAGTAAATTCAAAATGGCCGACTTCCTGTAAAACCTAGCTCATTGCTCCAAGAGACTTTTTTGTAGGTCTTGGTCTTATACATACAGTGAACCCTCGCTACTTGGCGGTTCACCTTTCGCGGGTTCAGTGCTTCGCGGGTCTAAAAAATATTCGGGGGCATTGTAGTTTCGCCGAGCGGCACGACGGGGCGCTGGAGCGGTTAGACGGCCGGTGTGCGCCGAAGAAGAGCGTGGGCGAAGAGGAGAGTGGACGAAGAAGAGCACGTTCCCCCGGACACGATCGGTGGCGACGTTTCGCGCGGTTCGGACAGTACCAGAGCTCCGGCCGGCGTGCGTGGCAGTTAAGCCGTAGAGGAGAACCTTCCCCGGGCACGGGCGGTGCCAAGCGGCCCCTAAGTTTAACCGAATGGAAGCTCCGGAGGAGGAGGGCATGCTCGCGTCACAGTAAGCCGAAGAGGAGCACCTTCCCCGGGCACGGGCGATTCCAAGCGGCCCCTAAGTTTAACCGAATGGAAGCTCCGGAGGAGGAGGGCATGCTCGCGTCACAGTAAGCCGAAGAGGAGCACCTTCCCCGGGCACGGGCGGTGCCAAGCGGCCCCTAAGTTTAACCGAATGGAAGCTCCGGGGGAGGAGGGCGGGTGTGTGTCACAGTTAAGCCGAATTGGAGCACCTCTTCCGCCCGGGCACGAGCGGAGCGCGAAGCTGTCAGTTATGAATGTATAAAAGAATAAATAAATAAATGAATAAAGAATGCCACCTTTCATTTCACAGGGCACACCGGACGGCGTACCAGCAGATAAAAGTCGGAGTAATTAAATAAATACAAAAAGAATGGCTGGGGAATAAAAAAATAATACGTTTTAATAATAATTTGGTTTTTTTGTTATAACATGAATTTCACTCTCTCTCTCCCCGTATATATATATATATATATATATATATATATATATATATATATATATATATATTTATTATATATATTGTATATTTTTTTAAGCATTTTTGAAGGTGCGCCGCTACTTCGCGGATTTTCAGTTTTCGCGGGTGGTCTCTGTCCCCATTAACCGCGATTACCGAGGGTTCACTGTACTCCATAAAATTTACAAAAAGCGAGGTGAAACACTCAACCAGGGCTGCTTTTTTTAACATTTCTCGAGGGCCATGGCGAGCCATTTCAAAAAAGCTGCACAACTAACGTATAAAATATTGATAAATTTGCTCGGCCTGATGTGTGTGTAAAGTTTCACGAGTTGTCGTTCATATTTAGAACCTCATAATCAGCGTTGTTTTATTGCCGAACAGTGCAATGCCACTCCCACAACTGTACACGAAAAAGGACGAATTTCGTATTGTGACATCCTCATGGCCGAAACAGTCATCCGAGCATATATGAGGGCGACCTTGTTGAGTTGCACGGAGAAAAACATCCAAGAAAATAACTTGTATTAGCTTTTACCAGTTGGTGGCGCTACTACTACGATGAAAAATAAGTTGGTCGATGTCTTCAGGGCTGAAGTATCCTCAAATGTGTACAACTTCGAGAAGATAGGATCATCTGAGTCATGTTGCCGGAGCTTTTGTTGCCACAGAGTACAATCTGACTTTTCAGCACCGTAATAGCCACGCCTTTTGCCAAAACGTCACAAAATTCGGCAGAGAGAAAGATCATTGTCTTGAGTCTTTTCTGACTAATTTTCAGTCGGATTTGTCAAAAGGGCACCGTGCAGGATGTGAAAATTAAAATAAAAACACATTTTTGATTCCACTTGGCGGCGCTGTGTGTAGAACAAAATAATAACATTAAGATGTCTTCAGGTCGGGACGTTTTATTTACAGGTGAAGGTTTGGATTTTCAGGAGCATGTGCAGGGGAGTTATTAAGCATTCATTTATTTGTATTAGGTTCATTTTGTCTTCTTATTATTGATATTTGACTGATTCATTAAAAGCAGACAATTATGTTTTAGGTTAATTTTTTACCTGACATGTTTCGGCGAGTCTTTCGCCTTCTTCAGAGTGTCGCATGATGGTGTCTTGAGACCCGTCTTTATCAGCTGATGTTCCATGAGGGTGTGACTTACCTGTCAAAAAAATGAAAAATCAGAGCAGTAAAAGAACAAGCACAACATGAACATTACAAATCAGCAATCACTGACCACTGCAAAAGGGAAAACCACATCATGGACCGGGAGAAGGGCAGGGTCATCCGCACCGAAGAGAACAAACAACAGCGCTGGATCAGAGAGGCCATTGAGATCTGCAAGCGAGGCATAAAAACCATGAACAGAGACAAGGGAGCCTTCATCCTCTCTACCACCTAGAGCAGCATCTTGGCGGAGTGAACGGACAGCGGGGGGTGTGACTTGCCTTCATTCTTGTGACAGGTAAGTCACGCCCTCATGGAACATCAGCTGATAAAGACGGGTCACAAGACACCATCATGTGACACTCTGAAGAAGGCGAAAGACTTTCGTATTGTGACATCCTCAAGGCCTAAACACTCATCCGAGCAAATATAAGGTAGATTTTGTGAACCTGCCCGGAGAAAAACATCAACGAAAATAATTTGTATTTGTTTTAACCAGTTGGTGGCGCTACCACTGCGATCAAAAATAAGTTGGCAGCCGTCTTCAGGGCCTGAATATCCTCAAATGTGAAAAATTTCGAGAAGATGGATCATCTGAATCATTTTGCAGGAACTTTTGTTGCCACGGAGAATAATCAGACTCTGCGGCACCGCAATAGCCACGCCCTTCGAAGGAAAGTCACAAAAATAGGGATAGAGTAAGATCAATGTCTTGAGTCTTTTCTAGCCAATTTTCAATCGGATTCGTTAAAAGGGCACCGTGCAGTACGTCAAAATGTAAAAAATGTTATTGATTGGCGCAAGGTGTATAACAGAATATAAACATATAGATGTCTTCAGGTACCGACTCTTTATGTACATGTGAAGTTTTGGATTTTTAGCAGCATGTGCAGGAGAGTTATTAAGCATTTTGTCCATTGCGGCGAAGGAAATCTTAAGTGAAAACTTTGAAGCCCCGCCCCCGTCATATAGTATTTCGGAAACAAAAGATTTTAGCCCCAGTGTTTGTCCCAGGTCTTAAGATGCTACAGACAGAATTTTAAGGCAATCAGATGAAGCCTTTAGGATCAGGGTGCAAAAGAATGACCCCTGTAAACATGCAAAAAAGGGCAAAAGTCGGACTTTCAAAAATTCATAACTCACTTCCTGTTCATATTAGACGTTAAAATATCAAATTTCTCGCCATGCCCGATGAGACTGCCAAGTTTGGTGAGTTTTTGTGCATGTTTCGGGGTCAAAAATGCGATCGTACAATCGGAAAAATAATAATAATAATAATTTCTACAAAAACAACAGGGACTTCGCAGCGGTCGCTGCTCAGGCCCTAATAATAATAATAATAATAATAATAAAAGTAATGATATTTTCTACAAAAACAATAGGGACCTCGCAGCCGTCGCAGCTCGGGCCCTAATAACAATTTCTAGAAAAACAATAGGGACCTCGCAGCGGTCACTGCTCGGGCCCTAATAATAATAATAATAATAATTTCCACAAAAACAATGGGGACCTCGTAGCGGTCGCTGCTCGGGCCCTAATAATAATTTCTACATAAACAATAGGGACCTCGCCGCGGTCGCTGCTCGGGCCCCAATAATAATTTCTACACAAAGTCCATTGTGGTGACCCGCCCCTTTTAAGTAAATTCAAAATGGCCGACTTCCTGTAAAACCTAGCTCATTGCTTCAAGAGACTTTTTTGTAGGTCTTGGTCTTATACATACAGTGAACCCTCGCTACTTCGCGGTTCACCTTTCGCGGGTTCAGTGCTTCGCGGGTATAAAAAATATTCGGGGGCATTGTAGTTTCGCCGAGCGGCACGACGGGCGCTGGAGCGGTTAGACGGCCGGCGTGCGCCGGAGAAGAGCGTGGGCGAAGAGGAGAGTGGACGAAGAAGAGCACGTTCCCCCGGACACGATCGGTGGCGACGTTTCGCGCGGTTCGGACCGTACCAAGGCTCCGGCCGGCGTGCGTGGCAGTTAAGCCGTAGAGGAGCACCGTCCCCGGGCACGGGCGGTGCCAAGCGGCCCCTAAGTTTAACCGAATGGAAGCTCCGGAGGAGGAGGGCATGCTCGCGTCACAGTAAGCCGAAGAGGAGCACCTTCCCCAGGCACGGGCGGTTCCAAGCGGCCCCTAAGTTTAACCAAATGGAAGCTCCGGAGGAGGAGGGCATGCTCGCGTCACAGTAAGCCGAAGAGGAGCACCTTTGCCGGGCACGGGCGGTTCCAAGCGGCCCCTAAGTTTAACCGAATGGAAGCTCCGGAGGAGGCGGGCATGCTCGCGTCACAGTAAGCCGAAGAGGAGCACCTTCCCCGGGCACGGGCGGTGCCAAGCGGCCCCTAAGTTTAACCGAATGGAAGCTCCGGGGGAGGAGGGCGGGCGTGTGTCACAGTTAAGCCGAATTGGAACACCTCTTCCGCCCGGACACGAACGGAGCGCGAAGCTGTCAGTTATGAATGAATAAATGAATAAATAAATAAATAATTAAAGAATGCCACCTTTCATTTCACAGGGAACACCGGACGGCGTACCAGCTGGTAAAAGTCGGAGTAATTAAATAAATACAAAAAGAATGGCTGGGGAATAAAAAAATAATACGTTTTAATAATAATTTGGTTTTTTTGTTATAACATGAATTTCACTCTCTCTCTCTCTCTCTCTCTCCCCGTATATATATATATATATATATATATATATATATATATATATATATATATATATATATATATATATATATATATATATATTTATTATATATATTGTATTTTCTTTTAAGCATTTTTGAAGGTGCGCCGCTACTTCGCGGATTTTCAGTTTCCGCGGGTGGTCTCGGTCCCCATTAACCGCGATAACCGAGGGTTCACTGTACTCCATAAAATTTACAAAAAGCGAGGTGAAACACTCAACCAGGGCTGCTTTTTTGAACATTTCTCGAGGGCCATGGCGAGCCATTTCAAAAAAGCTGCACAACTAACGTATAAAATATTGATAAATTTGCTCTGCCTGATGTGTGTGTCAAGTTTCACGAGTTGTCGTTCATATTTAGAACCTCATAATCAGCGTTGTTTTATTGCCAAACAGTGCAATGCCACTCCCACAACTTTTCACGAAAAAGGATGAATTTCGTATTGTGACATCCTCATGGCCGAAACAGTCCTCGGAGCATATATGAGGGCGACCTTGTTGAGTTGCACGGAGAAAAACATCCAAGAAAATAACTTGTATTAGCTTTTACCAGTTGGTGGCGCTACTACTACGATGAAAAATAAGTTGGTAGATGTCTTCAGGGCTGAAGTATCCTCAAATGTGTACAACTTCGAGAAGATAGGATCATCTGAGTCATGTTGCCGGAGCTTTTGTTGCCACAGAGTACAATCGGACTTTTCAGCACCGTAATAGCCACGCCTTTTGCCAAAACGTCACAAAATTCGGCAGAGAGTAAGATCATTGTCTTGAGTCTTTTCTGACTAATTTTCAGTCGGATTCGTCAAAAGGGCACCGTGCAGTACGTGGAAATTAAAATAAAAACAAATTTTTGATTCCACTTGGCGGCGCTGTGTGTATAACAAAATAATAACATTAAGATGTCTTCAGGTCGGGACATTTTATTGACAGGTGAAGGTTTGGATTATTAGGAGCATGTGCAGGGGAGTTATTAAGCATTCATTTATTTGTATGAGGTTCATTTTGTCTTCTTATTATTGATATTTGACAGATTCATTAAAAGCAGACAATTATGTTTTAGGTAAATGTTTTACCTGACATGTTTCGGCGAGTCTTTCGCCTTCTTCAGAGTGTTGCATGATGGTGTCTTGAGACCCGTCTTTATCAGCTTATGTTCCATGAGGGTGTGAATTACCTGTCAAAAAAATGAAAAATCATAGCAGTAAAAGAACAAGCACAACATGAATATTACAAATCAGCAATCACTGACCACTGCAGAAGGGAAAACCATATCATGGACCGGGCGAAGGGCAGGGTCATCCGCACCGAAGAGAACAAACAACAGCGCTGGATCAGAGAGGCCATTGAGATCTGCAAGCGAGGCATAAAAACCATGAACAGAGACAAGGGAGCCTTCATCCTCTCTACCACCTGGAGCAGCATCTTGGCGGAGTGAACGGACAGCGGGGGGTGTGACTTGCCTTCATTCTTGTGACAGGTAAGTCACGCCCTCATGGAACATCAGCTGATAAAGACGGGTCACAAGACACCATCATGTGACACTCTGAAGAAGGCGAAAGACTTTCGTATTGTGACATCCTCAAGGCCTAAACACTAATCCGAGCAAATATAAGGTAGATTTTGTGAACCTGCCCGGAGAAAAACATCAACGAAAATAATTTGTATTTGTTTTACCAGTTGGTGGCGCTACCACTGCGATCAAAAATAAGTTGGCAGCCGTCTTCAGGGCCTGAATATCCTCAAATGTGAAAAATTTCGAGAAGATGGATCATCTGAATCATTTTGCAGGAACTTTTGTTGCCACGGAGAATAATCAGACTCTGCGGCACCGCAATAGCCACGCCCTTCGAAGGAAAGTCACAAAAATAGGGATAGAGTAAGATCAATGTCTTGAGTCTTTTCTCGCCAATTTTCAATCGGATTCGTTAAAAGGGCACCGTGCAGTATGTCAAAACGTAAAAAATGATATTGATTGGCGCAAGGTGTATAACAGAATATAAACATATAGATGTCTTCAGGTACCGACTCTTTATGTACATGTGAAGTTTTGGATTTTTAGCAGCATGTGCAGGAGAGTTATTAAGCATTTTGTCCATTGCGGCGAAGGAAATCTTAAGTGAAAACTTTGAAGCCCCGCCCCCGTCATATAGTATTTCGGAAACAAAAGATTTTAGCCCCAGTGTTTGTCCCAGGTCTTAAGATGCTACAGACAAAATTTTAAGGCAATCAGATGAAGCCTTTAGGATCAGGGTGCAAAAGAATGACCCCAGTAAACATGCAAAAAAGGGCAAAAGTCGGACTCTCAAAAATTCAAAACTCACTTCCTGTTCATATTAGACGTTAAAATATCAAATTTCTCGCCATGCCCGATGAGACTGCCAAGTTTGGTGAGTTTTTGTGCATGTTTCGGGGGTCAAAAATGCGATCGAACAATCGGAAAAATAATAATAATAATAATTTCTACAAAAACAACAGGGACTTCGCAGCGGTCGCTGCTCAGGCCCTAATAATAATAATAATAATAATAATAAAAAAAGTAAAAATATTTTCTAGAAAAACAATAGGGACCTCGCAGCCGTCGCAGCTCGGGCCCTAATAACAATTTCTAGAAAAACAATAGGGACCTCGCAGCGGTCACTGCTCGGGCCCTAATAATAATAATAATAATAATTTCCACAAAAACAATGGGGACCTCGTAGCGGTCGCTGCTCGGGCCCTAATAATAATTTCTACATAAACAATAGGGACCTCGCCGCGGTCGCTGCTCGGGCCCCAATAATAATTTCTACACAAAGTCCATTGTGGTGACCCGCCCCCTTTTAAGTAAATTCAAAATGGCCGACTTCCTGTAAAACCTAGCTCATTGCTCCAAGAGACTTTTTTGTAGGTCTTGGCCTTATACATACAGTGAACCCTCGCTACTTCGCGGTTCACCTTTCGCGGGTTCAGTGCTTCGCGGGTATAAAAAATATTCGGGGGCATTGTAGATTCGCCGAGCGGCACGACGGGCGCTGGAGCGGTTAAACGGCCGGCGTGCGCCGAAGAAGAGCGTGGGCGAAGAGGAGATTGGACGAAGAAGAGCACGTTCCCCCGGACACGATCGGTGGCGACGTTTCGCGCGGTTCGGACCGTACCAGAGCTCCGGCCGGCGTGCGTGGCAGTTAAGCCGTAGAGGAGCACCTTCCCCGGGCACGGGCGGTGCGAAGCGGCCCCTAAGTTTAACCGAATGGAAGCTCCGGAGGAGGAGGGCATGCTCGCGTCACAGTAAGCCGAAGAGGAGCACCTTCCCCGGGCACGGGCGGTTCCAAGCGGCCCCTAAGTTTAACCGAATGGAAGCTCCGGAGGAGGAGGGCATGCTCGCGTCACAGTAAGCCGAAGAGGAGCACCTTCGCCGGGCACGGGCGGTTCCAAGCGGCCCCTAAGTTTAACCGAATGGAAGCTCCGGGGGAGGAGGGCGGGTGTGTGTCACAGTTAAGCCGAATTGGAGCACCTCTTCCGCCCGGGCACGAGCGGAGCGCGAAGCTGTCAGTTATGAATGTATAAAAGAATAAATAAATAAATGAATAAAGAATGCCACCTTTCATTTCACAGGGCACACCGGACGGCGTACCAGCAGATAAAAGTCGGAGTAATTAAATAAATACAAAAAGAATGGCTGGGGAATAAAAAAATAATACGTTTTAATAATAATTTGGTTTTTTTGTTATAACATGAATTTCACTCTCTCTCTCCCCGTATATATATATATATATATATATATATATATATATATATATATATATATATATTTATATATTTATTATATATATTGTATATTTTTTTAAGCATTTTTGAAGGTGCGCCGCTACTTCGCGGATTTTCAGTTTTCGCGGGTGGTCTCTGTCCCCATTAACCGCGATTACCGAGGGTTCACTGTACTCCATAAAATTTACAAAAAGCGAGGTGAAACACTCAACCAGGGCTGCTTTTTTTAACATTTCTCGAGGGCCATGGCGAGCCATTTCAAAAAAGCTGCACAACTAACGTATAAAATATTGATAAATTTGCTCGGCCTGATGTGTGTGTAAAGTTTCACGAGTTGTCGTTCATATTTAGAACCTCATAATCAGCGTTGTTTTATTGCCGAACAGTGCAATGCCACTCCCACAACTGTACACGAAAAAGGACGAATTTCGTATTGTGACATCCTCATGGCCGAAACAGTCATCCGAGCATATATGAGGGCGACCTTGTTGAGTTGCACGGAGAAAAACATCCAAGAAAATAACTTGTATTAGCTTTTACCAGTTGGTGGCGCTACTACTACGATGAAAAATAAGTTGGTGGATGTCTTCAGGGCTGAAGTATCCTCAAATGTGTACAACTTCGAGAAGATAGGATCATCTGAGTCATGTTGCCGGAGCTTTTGTTGCCACAGAGTACAATCTGACTTTTCAGCACCGTAATAGCCACGCCTTTTGCCAAAACGTCACAAAATTCGGCAGAGAGAAAGATCATTGTCTTGAGTCTTTTCTGACTAATTTTCAGTCGGATTTGTCAAAAGGGCACCGTGCAGGATGTGAAAATTAAAATAAAAACACATTTTTGATTCCACTTGGCGGCGCTGTGTGTAGAACAAAATAATAACATTAAGATGTCTTCAGGTCGGGACGTTTTATTTACAGGTGAAGGTTTGGATTTTCAGGAGCATGTGCAGGGGAGTTATTAAGCATTCATTTATTTGTATTAGGTTCATTTTGTCTTCTTATTATTGATATTTGACTGATTCATTAAAAGCAGACAATTATGTTTTAGGTTAATTTTTTACCTGACATGTTTCGGCGAGTCTTTCGCCTTCTTCAGAGTGTCGCATGATGGTGTCTTGAGACCCGTCTTTATCAGCTGATGTTCCATGAGGGTGTGACTTACCTGTCAAAAAAATGAAAAATCAGAGCAGTAAAAGAACAAGCACAACATGAACATTACAAATCAGCAATCACTGACCACTGCAAAAGGGAAAACCACATCATGGACCGGGAGAAGGGCAGGGTCATCCGCACCGAAGAGAACAAACAACAGCGCTGGATCAGAGAGGCCATTGAGATCTGCAAGCGAGGCATAAAAACCATGAACAGAGACAAGGGAGCCTTCATCCTCTCTACCACCTAGAGCAGCATCTTGGCGGAGTGAACGGACAGCGGGGGGTGTGACTTGCCTTCATTCTTGTGACAGGTAAGTCACGCCCTCATGGAACATCAGCTGATAAAGACGGGTCACAAGACACCATCATGTGACACTCTGAAGAAGGCGAAAGACTTTCGTATTGTGACATCCTCAAGGCCTAAACACTAATCCGAGCAAATATAAGGTAGATTTTGTGAACCTGCCCGGAGAAAAACATCAACGAAAATAATTTGTATTTGTTTTACCAGTTGGTGGCGCTACCACTGCGATAAAAAATAAGTTGGCAGCCGTCTTCAGGGCCTGAATATCCTCAAATGTGAAAAATTTCGAGAAGATGGATCATCTGAATCATTTTGCAGGAACTTTTGTTGCCACGGAGAATAATCAGACTCTGCGGCACCGCAATAGCCACGCCCTTCGAAGGAAAGTCACAAAAATAGGGATAGAGTAAGATCAATGTCTTGAGTCTTTTCTCGCCAATTTTCAATCGGATTCGTTAAAAGGGCACCGTGCAGTATGTCAAAACGTAAAAAATGATATTGATTGGCGCAAGGTGTATAACAGAATATAAACATATAGATGTCTTCAGGTACCGACTCTTTATGTACATGTGAAGTTTTGGATTTTTAGCAGCATGTGCAGGAGAGTTATTAAGCATTTTGTCCATTGCGGCGAAGGAAATCTTAAGTGAAAACTTTGAAGCCCCGCCCCCGTCATATAGTATTTCGGAAACAAAAGATTTTAGCCCCAGTGTTTGTCCCAGGTCTTAAGATGCTACAGACAAAATTTTAAGGCAATCAGATGAAGCCTTTAGGATCAGGGTGCAAAAGAATGACCCCAGTAAACATGCAAAAAAGGGCAAAAGTCGGACTCTCAAAAATTCAAAACTCACTTCCTGTTCATATTAGACGTTAAAATATCAAATTTCTCGCCATGCCCGATGAGACTGCCAAGTTTGGTGAGTTTTTGTGCATGTTTCGGGGGTCAAAAATGCGATCGAACAATCGGAAAAATAATAATAATAATAATTTCTACAAAAACAACAGGGACTTCGCAGCGGTCGCTGCTCAGGCCCTAATAATAATAATAATAATAATAATAAAAAAAGTAAAAATATTTTCTAGAAAAACAATAGGGACCTCGCAGCCGTCGCAGCTCGGGCCCTAATAACAATTTCTAGAAAAACAATAGGGACCTCGCAGCGGTCACTGCTCGGGCCCTAATAATAATAATAATAATAATTTCCACAAAAACAATGGGGACCTCGTAGCGGTCGCTGCTCGGGCCCTAATAATAATTTCTACATAAACAATAGGGACCTCGCCGCGGTCGCTGCTCGGGCCCCAATAATAATTTCTACACAAAGTCCATTGTGGTGACCCGCCCCCTTTTAAGTAAATTCAAAATGGCCGACTTCCTGTAAAACCTAGCTCATTGCTCCAAGAGACTTTTTTGTAGGTCTTGGCCTTATACATACAGTGAACCCTCGCTACTTCGCGGTTCACCTTTCGCGGGTTCAGTGCTTCGCGGGTATAAAAAATATTCGGGGGCATTGTAGATTCGCCGAGCGGCACGACGGGCGCTGGAGCGGTTAAACGGCCGGCGTGCGCCGAAGAAGAGCGTGGGCGAAGAGGAGATTGGACGAAGAAGAGCACGTTCCCCCGGACACGATCGGTGGCGACGTTTCGCGCGGTTCGGACCGTACCAGAGCTCCGGCCGGCGTGCGTGGCAGTTAAGCCGTAGAGGAGCACCTTCCCCGGGCACGGGCGGTGCCAAGCGGCCCCTAAGTTTAACCGAATGGAAGCTCCGGAGGAGGAGGGCATGCTCGCGTCACAGTAAGCCGAAGAGGAGCACCTTCCCCGGGCACGGGCGGTTCCAAGCGGCCCCTAAGTTTAACCGAATGGAAGCTCCGGAGGAGGAGGGCATGCTCGCGTCACAGTAAGCCGAAGAGGAGCACCTTCGCCGGGCACGGGCGGTTCCAAGCGGCCCCTAAGTTTAACCGAATGGAAGCTCCGGAGGAGGAGGGCATGCTCGCGACACAGTAAGCCGAAGAGGAGCACCTTCCCCGGGCACGGGCGGTGCCAAGCGGCCCCTAAGTTTAACCGAATGGAAGCTCCGGGGGAGGAGGGCGGGCGTGTGTCACAGTTAAGCCGAATTGGAACACCTCTTCCGCCCGGGCACGAACGGAGCGCGAAGCTGTCAGTTATGAATGAATAAATGAATAAATAAATAAATAAATAAAGAATGCCACCTTTCATTTCACAGGGCACACCGGACGGCGTACCAGCAGGTAAAAGTCGGAGTAATTAAATAAATACAAAAAGAATGGCTGGGGAATAAAAAAATAATACGTTTTAATAATAATTTGGTTTTTTTGTTATAACATGAATTTCACTCTCTCTCTCTCTCCTCGTATATATATATATATATATATATATATAAATATATATATATATATATATATTTATATATTTATTATATATATTGTATTTTTTTTTAAGCATTTTTGAAGGTGCGCCGCTACTTCGCGGATTTTCAGTTTTTGCGGGTGGTCTCGGTCCCCATTATAATATAATAATAATAATATAATATTCCCTTTATTAGTCCCACAATGGGGAAATTTGAGATTCGAACCCAGGCCTCGTGGGGAGACTGGGTCCTGAACGCGGCGCCTTAGACCACTCGGCCATCCTGGCAGCCAAAGAAATCATGCGAGGCACATCAGGTGGGGATCGAACCCGCGCCGATAATACGTGCTTGCACTGCAATTCTTGTCATTGACCATTCGACCATTTTAACATTAACCGCGATAACCGAGGGTTCACTGTACTCCATAAAATTTACAAAAAGCGAGGTGAAACACTCAACCAGGGCTGCTTTTTTGAACATTTCTCGAGGGCCATGGCGAGCCATTTCAAAAAAGCTGCACAACTAACGTATAAAATATTGATAAATTTGCTCTGCCTGATGTGTGTGTAAAGTTTCACGAGTTGTCGTTCATATTTAGAACCTCATAATCAGCGTTGTTTTATTGCCGAACAGTGCAATGCCACTCCCACAACTTTTCACGAAAAAGGACGAATTTCGTATTGTGACATCCTCATGGCCGAAACAGTCATCCGAGCATATATGAGGGCGACCTTGTTGAGTTGCACGGAGAAAAACATCCAAGAAAATAATTTGTATTAGCTTTTACCAGTTGGTGGCGCTACTACTACGATGAAAAATAAGTTGGTAGATGTCTTCAGGGCTGAAGTATCCTCAAATGTGTACAACTTCGAGAAGATAGGATCATCTGAGTCATGTTGCCGGAGCTTTTGTTGCCACAAAGTACAATCGGACTTTTCAGCACCGTAATAGCCACGCCTTTTGCCAAAACGTCACAAAATTCGGCAGAGAGTAAGATCATTGTCTTGAGTCTTTTCTGACAAATTTTCAGTCGGATTCGTCAAAAGGGCACCGTGCAGTACGTGAAAATTAAAATAAAAACACATTTTTGATTCCACTTGGCGGCGCTGTGTGTATAACAAAATAATAACATTAAGATGTCTTCAGGTCGGGACGTTTTATTTACAGGTGAAGGTTTGGATTTTTAGGAGCATGTGCAGGGGAGTTATTAAGCATTCATTTATTTGTATTAGGTTCATTTTGTCTTCTTATTATTGATATTTGACAGATTCATTAAAAGCAGACAATTATGTTTTAGGTTAATTTTTTACCTGACATGTTTCGGCGAGTCTTTCGCCTTCTTCAGAGTGTCGCATGATGGTGTCTTGAGACCCGTCTTTATCAGCTGATGTTCCATGAGGGTGTGACTTACCTGTCAAAAAAATGAAAAATCAGAGCAGTAAAAGAACAAGCACAACATGAATATTACAAATCAGCAATCACTGACCACTGCAAAAGGGAAAACCACATCATGGACCGGGAGCAGGGCAGGGTCATCCGCAACGAAGAGAACAAACAACAGCGCTGGATCAGAGAGGCCATTGAGATCTGCAAGCGAGGCATAAAAACCATGAACAGAGACAAGGGAGCCTTCATCCTCTCTACCACCTGGAGCAGCATCTTGGCGGAGTGAACGGACAGCGGGGGGCGTGACTTGCCTTCATTCTTGTGACAGGTAAGTCACGCCCTCATGGAACATCAGCTGATAAAGACGGGTCACAAGACACCATCATGTGACACTCTGAAGAAGGCGAAAGACTTTCGTATTGTGACATCCTCAAGGCCTAAACACTCATCCGAGCAAATATAAGGTAGATTTTGTGAACCTGCCCGGAGAAAAACATCAACGAAAATAATTTGTATTTGTTTTAACCAGTTGGTGGCGCTACCACTGCGATCAAAAATAAGTTGGCAGCCGTCTTCAGGGCCTGAATATCCTCAAATGTGAAAAATTTCGAGAAGATGGATCATCTGAATCATTTTGCAGGAACTTTTGTTGCCACGGAGAATAATCAGACTCTGCGGCACCGTAATAGCCACGCCCTTCGAAGGAAAGTCACAAAAATAGGGATAGAGTAAGATCAATGTCTTGAGTCTTTTCTAGCCAATTTTCAATCGGATTCGTTAAAAGGGCACCGTGCAGTACGTCAAAATGTAAAAAATGTTATTGATTGGCGCAAGGTGTATAACAGAATATAAACATATAGATGTCTTCAGGTACCGACTCTTTATGTACATGTGAAGTTTTGGATTTTTAGCAGCATGTGCAGGAGAGTTATTAAGCATTTTGTCCATTGCGGCGAAGGAAATCTTAAGTGAAAACTTTGAAGCCCCGCCCCCGTCATATAGTATTTCGGAAACAAAAGATTTTAGCCCCAGTGTTTGTCCCAGGTCTTAAGATGCTACAGACAGAATTTTAAGGCAATCAGATGAAGCCTTTAGGATCAGGGTGCAAAAGAATGACCCCTGTAAACATGCAAAAAAGGGCAAAAGTCGGACTTTCAAAAATTCATAACTCACTTCCTGTTCATATTAGACGTTAAAATATCAAATTTCTCGCCATGCCCGATGAGACTGCCAAGTTTGGTGAGTTTTTGTGCATGTTTCGGGGTCAAAAATGCGATCGTACAATCGGAAAAATAATAATAATAATAATTTCTACAAAAACAACAGGGACTTCGCAGCGGTCGCTGCTCAGGCCCTAATAATAATAATAATAATAATAATAATAAAAGTAATAATATTTTCTACAAAAACAATAGGGACCTCGCAGCCGTCGCAGCTCGGGCCCTAATAACAATTTCTAGAAAAACAATAGGGACCTCGCAGCGGTCACTGCTCGGGCCCTAATAATAATAATAATAATAATTTCCACAAAAACAATGGGGACCTCGTAGCGGTCGCTGCTCGGGCCCTAATAATAATTTCTACATAAACAATAGGGACCTCGCCACGGTCGCTGCTCGGGCCCCAATAATAATTTCTACACAAAGTCCATTGTGGTGACCCGCCCCTTTTAAGTAAATTCAAAATGGCCGACTTCCTGTAAAACCTAGCTCATTGCTCCAAGAGACTTTTTTGTAGGTCTTGGTCTTATACATACAGTGAACCCTCGCTACTTCGCGGTTCACCTTTCGCGGGTTCAGTGCTTCGCGGGTATAAAAAATATTCGGGGGCATTGTAGTTTCGCCGAGCGGCACGACGGGCGCTGGAGCGGTTAGACGGCCGGCGTGCGCCGAAGAAGAGCGTGGGCGAAGAGGAGAGTGGACGAAGAAGAGCACGTTCCCCCGGACACGATCGGTGGCGACGTTTCGCGCGGTTCGGACCGTACCAGGGCTCCGGCCGGCGTGCGTGGCAGTTAAGCCGTAGAGGAGCACCGTCCCCGGGCACGAGCGGTGCCAAGCGGCCCCTAAGTTTAACCGAATGGAAGCTCCGGAGGAGGAGGGCATGCTCGCGTCACAGTAAGCCGAAGAGGAGCACCTTCCCCAGGCACGGGCGGTTCCAAGCGGCCCCTAAGTTTAACCAAATGGAAGCTCCGGAGGAGGAGGGCATGCTCGCGTCACAGTAAGCCGAAGAGGAGCACCTTTGCCGGGCACGGGCGGTTCCAAGCGGCCCCTAAGTTTAACCGAATGGAAGCTCCGGAGGAGGCGGGCATGCTCGCGTCACAGTAAGCCGAAGAGGAGCACCTTCCCCGGGCACGGGCGGTGCCAAGCGGCCCCTAAGTTTAACCGAATGGAAGCTCCGGGGGAGGAGGGCGGGCGTGTGTCACAGTTAAGCCGAATTGGAACACCTCTTCCGCCCGGACACGAACGGAGCGCGAAGCTGTCAGTTATGAATGAATAAATGAATAAATAAATAAATAATTAAAGAATGCCACCTTTCATTTCACAGGGAACACCGGACGGCGTACCAGCAGGTAAATGTCGGAGTAATTAAATAAATACAAAAAGAATGGCTGGGGAATAAAAAAATAATACGTTTTAATAATAATTTGGTTTTTTTGTTATAACATGAATTTCACTCTCTCTCTCTCTCTCTCCCCGTATATATATATATATATATATATATATAAATATATATATATATATATATATATATATATATATATATATTTATTATATATATTGTATTTTCTTTTAAGCATTTTTGAAGGTGCGCCGCTACTTCGCGGATTTTCAGTTTCCGCGGGTGGTCTCGGTCCCCATTAACCGCGATAACCGAGGGTTCACTGTACTCCATAAAATTTACAAAAAGCGAGGTGAAACACTCAACCAGGGCTGCTTTTTTGAACATTTCTCGAGGGCCATGGCGAGCCATTTCAAAAAAGCTGCACAACTAACGTATAAAATATTGATAAATTTGCTCTGCCTGATGTGTGTGTCAAGTTTCACGAGTTGTCGTTCATATTTAGAACCTCATAATCAGCGTTGTTTTA
This sequence comes from Idiotropiscis lumnitzeri, assembly GCF_059441095.1. Taxonomy (NCBI): domain Eukaryota; kingdom Metazoa; phylum Chordata; class Actinopteri; order Syngnathiformes; family Syngnathidae; genus Idiotropiscis; species Idiotropiscis lumnitzeri. Next base: position 1,610,235 of record NW_028283570.1, read on the forward strand.
TTGCCAAACAGTGCAATGCCACTCCCACAACTTTTCACGAAAAAGGATGAATTTCGTATTGTGACATCCTCATGGCCGAAACAGTCCTCCGAGCATATATGAGGGCGACCTTGTTGAGTTGCACGGAGAAAAACATCTAAGAAAATAACTTGTATTAGCTTTTACCAGTTGGTGGCGCTACTACTACGATGAAAAATAAGTTGGTAGATGTCTTCAGGGCTGAAGTATCCTCAAATGTGTACAACTTCGAGAAGATAGGATCATCTGAGTAATGTTGCCGGAGCTTTTGTTGCCACAGAGTACAATCGGACTTTTCAGCACCGTAATAGCCACGCCTTTTGCCAAAACGTCACAAAATTCGGCAGAGAGTAAGTGAGTCTTTTCTGACTAATTTTCAGTCGGATTCGTCAAAAGGGCACCGTGCAGTACGTGAAAATTAAAATAAAAACAAATTTTTGATTCCACTTGGCGGCGCTGTGTGTATAACAAAATAATAACATTAAGATGTCTTCAGGTCGGGACGTTTTATTTACAGGTGAAGGTTTGGATTTTTAGGAGCATGTCCAGGGGAGTTATTAAGCATTCATTTATTTGTATTAGGTTCATTTTGTCTTCTTATTATTGATATTTGACTGATTCATTAAAAGCAGACAATTATGTTTTAGGTTAATTTTTTACCTGACATGTTTCGGCGAGTCTTTCGCCTTCTTCAGAGTGTCGCATGATGGTGTCTTGAGACCCGTCTTTATCAGCTGATGTTCCATGAGGGTGTGACTTACCTGTCAAAAAAATTAAAAAATCAGAGCAGTAAAAGAACAAGCACAACATGAACATTACAAATCAGCAATCACTGACCACTGCAAAAGGGAAAACCACATCATGGACTGGGAGAAGGGCAGGGTCATCCGCACCGGAGAGAACAAACTACAGCGCTGGATCAAAGAAGCAATTGAGATCTGCAAGCGAGGCATAAAAACCATGAACAGAGACAAGGGAGCCTTCATCCTCTCTACCACCTGGAGCAGCATCTTGGCGGAGTGAACGGACAGCGGGGGGCGTGACTTGCCTTCATTCTTGTGACAGGTAAGGCACGCCTTCATGGAACATCAGCTGATAAAGACTGGTCACAAGACACCATCACAGGGTTCGAAGTTAACTTTAAAAACTGCTTCCCCATAGGGCAAGTGCCACTAAAATTTGCCTTGCCCGAGTGGCCAAATTACTTGCCCAACTAGGGCAAGTGACAATTTTTTTTCTCTTGCCCTGAGTGACTTTTTGTATGACAAAGTGTCTAATTACAAATTGCATGAATTTTTTGTTCGGACAGTTCCCGCCTAGAAAGAATTAAAAATACGTTACAATCATAAGTGTTGCTTATATAAAAATGTATCATGTATTAACACATTAATTAGGTGTCTGCTGACCCAGGATTATGTTATTGTTATGTTATGTTATATATCAAAGAGAATGTGGAATGACACTGAACGATGGAAGGTGGAAGGATGTGGAAAGATCGTGAATGACATTGAATGATTTGGAATGACACTGAAAGATTTTGAATAATACTGAATGACACTGAATGAAGTAAAACTCTCTGGGAACGGGCCAATTCAAGATAGCTGCCGCACTGTGGGGGAGGCTTTGGTACCAAATTTGGAAAGAGACCCAAACGGTTGGGTCCATTTTATATCAGTGTGGGGGTGAAACGTTGGTCTTGGCGGAGCTGTCTGAATATTGGAGAAGTGAGAAGACAAAGTAAAACAGAACAATTAAAATCACTCTTCAAATACATATTGTTTGGTAAGCAGAGCATGATTTACAGCTCACCATTTTATTGCATGCACCAAGCATGTTATACATTTTTCTGTCCACGGGATGGCGTAGTCAAGAAAAATGAAGCATCTCGAAGCCCATTCGTGTGTGAAGTATTTCCCTGCAGGGCTTGGCTGCTTTATGGGGCTTCATTTTGCCATCACTAGTTTTAGATAGTTTTAATTTTTGAAAGAGCATTTTCATTTTACAGTGAACCCTCGCTACTTCGCGGTTCACCTTTCGCGGGTTCAGTGCTTCGCGGGTCTAAAAAATATTCGGGGACATTGTAGTTTCGCCGAGCGGCACGACGGGGCGCTGGAGCTGTTAGACGGCCGGCATGCGCCGAAGAAGAGCGTGGGCGAAGAGGAGAGTGGACGAAGAAGAGCACGTTCCCCCGGGCACGATTTGGGGCGACGTTTCGCGCGGTTCGGACCGTACCAGAGCTCCGGCCAGCGTGCGTGGCAGTTAAGCCGAAGAGGAACAACTTCCGCCCGGGCACTAGCGGGGCGACATTTCGCTCTGTTCGGGAGCGTACGAGAGCTCCGGAGGAGGCCGGCCGGCGTGCGTGGCAGTTAAGCCGAAGAGGAGCACCTTCCCCGGGCACGGGCGGTGTCAAGCGGCCCCTAAGTTTAACCGAATGGAAGCTCCGGAGGAGGAGGGCATGCTCGCGTCACAGTTAAGCCGAAGAGAAGCACCTTCCCCGGGCACGGGCGGTGCCAAACGGCCCTTAAGTTTAACCGAATGGAAGCTCCGGGGGAGGAGGGCGGGCGTGTGTCACAGTTAAGCCGAATAGGAGCACCTTCCCCGGGCACGGGCGGGGCGAAATGAAACCGAGTTCAATCGAACGGAGACACGCTTCGGGGGAGCAGGTCCGGCGTGCATGACAATTAAGCCGAAGAGGAGCACCTCTTCCGCCCGAGCACGAGCGGAGCGCGAGGCTGTCAGTTATGAATGAATAAATGAATAAAAAAAATAAATGAAGAATGCCACCTTTCATTTCACAGGGCACACCGGACGGCGTACCAGCAGGTAAAGGTCGAAGCAATTAAAAAAATACAAAAAGAAGTAATTGAATAAATACAAAAATAATGGCTGGGGAATAAAAAAATAATAAGTTTTAATAATAATTTTTTTTTTTTTGTTATAGCATGAATTTCACTCTCTCTCTCTCTACCCGTGTGTATATATATATATATATATATATATATATATATATATATATATATATTATTAATTTTTTTTTTTTAAACATTTTTGAAGGTGCACCACTACTTCGCACTTTTTTTTTTAAGCATTTTTGAAGGTGCGCCGCTACTTCGCGGATTTTCAGTTTTCGCGGGTGGTCTCGGTCCCCATTAACCGCGATAACCGAGGGTTCACTGTATTTTTTTCATTATCGAATTTTATTTTTTTCTATTCAAGTTTTGAGTTCATTTTCGTTTACTAAAATAACCTTGGGCTGCAACTACTATCACAGCAACGGCTCATTATATTTTGGCTGCTAAATATGCCAATTTGTCAGAGAGAAGACCGTGACAAAGAATGGCCCAATCGCAATAAACACTCTACACCATACGTTCCTCGTTGACGTGTACATGGGGTGTTGCAGAGCACAGGTTCCAAGCGTACCGATATTGCAAAATTGGGACAATGCGTGTGACGACACCAACTTCCGCCTCCTATGTCATCGAGCTTGGCGGCACGTTATATTATGTATTTATTTGTAACAATTTTGACGTTGAGAGTGATATTAAAACTTAAGTAATGTGGTAGTTAGGAAAAAACCCTGGCTTGGGACCCACCGGAACAAGCTATAGCTTCATTTGTACTATTTGAGGCGCTCTCACAATCTGCGGCGCATGCACACAAGGTCGCTAAGTACGCTAGCTGCACTCGGACAAAACACGTAGGTGACTTTAAAAGAGTGACCGAAATTGCACACATGCAACTGTTTATCATAATGTCATAATTCGATATGTACATTTGAAGAGAATTTTTTTCAGCATGGGCACAAGAATTCCACCGAACATCGCCAGTTCAATGGGATTTTGGTTAAGTCCGCAAATAATTGTGGACAATATACTTTGGCTGCGCGCTCGAATAATTTTACTCGTATATACTTCAATGAGGGTGTAGTGTGGGTATCGGGATCTTTAACACGCCCTAACACGAAGCTGACTCTCCAACCGCCACAGCCTTTTAATGACGAAATTATAAAATAAACAAAAACACTGTTCAACAACATAAAATAAAATAAAAAATCACATCATACTTACATTTATAAACTTTAATCCTCAAGAACATTATTCTCAGGTTGACCGAAAGACGAGGACACGGGAGCGCCTCGGGCATGTTCTTCTTCCTTGTGTAGGCGAATGACATTTTAAGGTGCTTGTCCGCCACCTGCTGTGCTGAACTATGTATTAAATAAGAAAAGCAAATTGTTGAATGTTTTTTCCCCAATGAAGACTGAATTGTAAAATACCCGGAAATGGCTTTTCTGTTTTATTGTGCATTTAAAAAAAATTCAGATTGTCCTTTTTTGTTGAGATAATTGTTGAATATTGAAATTGCACATGTAACTGGTAATTTAGTTTTAGACATTATTTGAACCAGTGGAGGGCCATGCATTTCACACCTGGGCCTTCAATGAAGTCCTACTTCGTCCTACTTGAATAAATCCCCCTCATTATACCATAATTTATGACACCACGGGTGGACAAACAATATACAGAAAAGCACTTAGACAGCACTGACCGAGTGTTGGACGATATAGCTTCTCTTGAAAGGTCCGTGTTGAAAATGGCCTCGCAAGTGAATCTTCAATTTCTAAAGATAAAGATGTCTTTTAATTGTCCCATAACGGGGACATTTGCAGTGTTACAGCAGCAAAGATATACATCACACAGTGGCACCGACGTAATGTAGCCGTTAATGTATAACATTGGCAGCAGGCATTCATAAAAAGCATGCAAATATACACAGTATATACGTATATACACAGATCCCCATGTATATACACACTTACAGCCCACAACATATACAAGTGTAAGGAAACACTCCTAATGCCTGTCTATGGTTCAGAGGGGAAATAAATAAAAACGCTGCAATGATAAAAAAAAATACTGAATGATTGAAAATACTGCAATGATAAAAATACTGCAAGAATAAAAGTACTGTACCCAGCCAACATGTCCAACTGGGCCCCAAATGGGGTAAATGCGGGATTCCTGGGTACCAAGTGGGAATGGGCTAGAAGTGGGCAATGGTACAGGGTTCCATGTGGGCGCCATCTGGGATTGGTGGGCATGGGCTTAAACTGGGCAAATGTTGTGGGTGCAATACGGGTTGTGTATGGGCTAAGTGGGCATGGGTTAGAACTGGTAAAGATAAAGATAAAGATGTCCTTTATTAGTCCCACAATGGGGAAATTTGAGGTGTTACAGCAGCAAAGATATAGCTCACACAGAGTCGGCGGCGTAATGTAGCCGTTAATGTATAACATTAGCAGCAGACATTCATAAAAAGCATGCAAATATACACAGTATAAACGTATCTAAGTGTAAGGAAACACTCCTAATGTCTGTCCATTATACAGAGGGGAAAATGCTGTAATGATAAAAACTACTGAATCTACTACTGAAACCATTTATAGGTCCTATTTGGGTTATGTGTGGGCTAAGTGGGCATGGGTTAGAACTGGTCAACCATGTGAGGGTCTCATATGGGCTGTATATGGGCCAAGTGGGCATGGGTTAGAGCTGGTCAACCATGTCTGGGTCCTATTTGGGTTATGTGTGGGCTAAGTGGGCATGGGTTAGAAGTGGTCACCATTTATCGGTCCTGTTTGGGTTATGTGTGGGATAAGTGGGCATAGGTTAGAGCTGGTCAACCATGTCTGGGTCCTGTATGGGTTATGGATGAGCTAAGCGGGCATGGGTTTGAAAATTTGTTCTGGAGCCTTTTTGATATTTAATGCATGCTATGCTAATAGTAACCACCCGAAGACTATTCTCAGTAGAACTATTCAATGGATGCCAAAACGATAGAGACATGGCCATGGAGCCTATGCTGCGAGATTGTGAAAGGACTAAAATAAGTGTAGGATTTTTGAGGACCAGAAGTCAGCTTTTATTAGGTTTGACATTGATTTAACTTATGGAACAATGCAAATTATGGTCGGGTTGTTGTTGGACTTTTTCCGCTTTTGACTAAGGGACGGGTGTTTTTATTTTCTGGGACTCTTTAGAACAAGCGGCACGGTGGCGGACTGGTTAGCAAGTCCGCATCACAGTACAGAAGTGCAAGGTTCTCCCTGTGCCTGCTAGGGTTTTCGCCGGTTTCCTCCCACTTTCCAAAAACATTCATGATAGGTTGATTGGTCACTGGTCCAAGGTCTGAGTGTGAGAGCGGATGGTTGCTTGTCTCTGTGTGCCCTGCGATTGACTGGCAACCAGTTCAGGGTGTACCCTGTCGACTGCCCGAAGACAGCTGGGATAGGCTCCAGCACTCCCGGGGACCCTTGTGAGGACAAGAAGCAGTACAGAGGATTGATTGATTTATTAAAATTAAAATTAAATTCATGTATTTATCTATGCTAAATTTAACAAGGCTGGACGTTATATTTTGTGAATTTACATGTACCCCCAACTGTGACTTAATAACCCTTAAGGGACAAGATAACATTTTATAATATTCCAGACAGCTAAGATTGTCATCTATGAACTATTTGACAAGGCAGGTCCAGCATCGTCAGCCACATCCAACAGTCAACACAGTTACTTTTTTTTTAATAAACAAAATCAACATTATTAATTAATGTTATTTTATTAATTCTGTATGCTGTGAAAGATCTTTATTCAAAGTATATTTGAAGTTATTTCTACCTTATTGCTTGATTTTTGTAGATTCAAGTTGGAGTTGTCAAAATTACAGATTCTTTTGAAGGCAGCATATTCAAACTGTGAGAAAAGGAGCGAATGCAAGCTACGCGGTCTTTGAGGTGCGGCAGAAGAGCTGAAAGCACGGTGAGTCCCGAACGATAATTGAATTAATTAATTAATCTTGGGTAAATGTCTGGCTCTCATTTTTTAGACTTACTTTACAATGTGTTTTGTAATTTTTCAAGGTTGCCTGTGTTGGAAAACTGCTTGGTGCGTTAGCTAAAACACAGTATGCTAAAATGATAAGTGACGAGAACACAGAGGGTATATCAACAACGTACGTACTCGAATTATTTTGGGGAAAACTTAAGTACATTATAATCACCCTTTTAATAATACTGATAAGCGTTGTGTGTTTTATTTATTTTTATGAGGACCTTTACAACGAGCTACATATTGTTAGCATTGGGCCTACGACGCTAAACACAGTGTCCCTCGATCTCTCTCCAAAATTCTCCAAAAGACTTAAGCTTTCACTCAAATTAATACAATCTACTCCACTAGCTCATTTAAGGCTTTTTTGTGATGTGTTTGATTTGGGTAAGTAAAGCAAAACATATTAACTGTTGAATGTTGCCTGTTATTTAAATAATAGAAATTCAAGATGAAAGTTGAACAGATATTGAAATGCTAGATTGGCTCATTCAGAATCATGCCACAATGTGCTTTGTATGTTTTGTGTGTGGGTTTATCAAGCTCTAATTCAATGCAGTGTCCAAAACGAGCGCGGATAATTGTTGGATGAATGTTGGTTAATAGAGTCAGATAATAGTTAAAATTCCAACAGTTGAACAGATGTTGAAATGCTAGATTGGCTCATTCAGAATCATGCCACAATGTGCTTTGTATGTTTTGTGTGTAGGCTTATCAAGCTCTAATTCAATGCAGTGTTGAGCTGCATTTGAGAGGAACTACGTAAGTAACTAATGTGGAAAAATTGTGACTTCTTTGTGTACTTTTATTTTGAATATTCAAATTTTGTGGGTAAAGGTTAGAGAAAATAAGTTTAAAATGAGAGCTGTACAGGTATTTAAGTTTTTGGTTTGTAAAATATCCGAATGTGGGTTTCAGCAGGTGAGGCAATGATTGGACAGAGCAAAAGCTATGCTCCAAAATAGAAGTGATTACACCTTCACTAGACTAACCTGCAGCTAATTACATAATTATAAAATTAACACTTTAACCTGGCTTCCCCATCACAGATGTATTCTTTTAAATGCAAAGCTTTTTGTTCTAGCTTTTGTTGTTAAATGACATTCATGCCCAAGTGTCTATGCATCCATTGCAGGGATGTTTTCTCAAGTGACGAGTCTGAAGCCTGTGATGACGAAGTACCATCTACACCTCCCCATGGATTGTCACAGAGAAAAAGCTTCCTAACCAAGAGAGGCGCTGCAGAAGGTCCTTGAGTACGTCCAACGTGTTGAGTCTGTGAGTCTACTGCAGGATCTAATGCAGGTATGAAAATGATGAAATTTTAATGTATTATCTTCAAAATTATAAATAATTATTTAATTTCTTGAAATATAAAATTAGGTACCCTAAACCCAAGTAGGAACCCCAGTCCCAGTACATTCCTGATTCTGGAGCTACAGAGATCAAACCATCCTACTGTATCACTAAATAGCCCCACCTCTAAAACCCTGATTCGGAAGGCCGAGTTGAAAGACTTCAGAGTTCAAGATGGTCAACTGCAACTATGATAAGCCGAATGTGTTCACCCCAAGTCGGAAACTGAGAAAAAGACTCAATTTTCACATGATTTCAGTCCCTTCTATATTTAAAAGAATGTATTGGGGCTCTAAAAATGTGAAATATTTTTACAAGTATTTCTTTTACTACTCATAGGCAGTTTCATAATAATAGTACAATTTGGCATCGTGTATTGTTTTTTGGTTCCATTCAAAATGCACAAGACGTATAGACATATTTTGTTTGTGGATCGCTGCAGCATCACACGAGTGCACAGAGACAAACGTGGCAGCAACTTAAAACAATTAAAATATCGAATCGAAATCGAGAACTGAAAATCAAAAATCGAATCGGGGCTTGAGTGAATCGTTACCTCCCTAATCATAATCATTTTGGTAGAATGTTGGGCTCTTGCCCTTTGAGTGTATATGGCGTTACCGAAGCTGTTCACTTAATCGACAATTCCTTTCCTGTGACGTTTATCATACCCAGTTTAACTGCCAAAATATTTTTAAGTGTGTGATGATTATCTGGATCGAGTGACACCCATGTTATAATGGTTGCAGGTATTGGTGGATTGGACGATAGTGTCAGAACAATGATGGCGTTCATCATGACAAATCCTCTGTCTCTGAAGTACAATCTCTTTGGACATCGTAGCAAGAACAAGCGCCGAGACCTGCCTTTTTCGGATGTTCTATACGGTAATATATTTTTTTTTTTTTTTTTTTTTTTAAGGGATTGTGGTGTGAAGACATTTCAGCATGTCCCATAAGGTTTCACAATCATTAAATAGCTTTACTAAGTTGGCTTCTTGTCTTTTTTGTTTTAGGAGCACTGAAAAGGAATGGAGCCACAAAGGACATCAACGAGAAGGACACAGGCAACCCTGTCCAAGTGGTTCATGGGAGCTTGTGATCAAGGTGGGAATAGGGCAGTTCGAGCTCGGAGATCTCAAGGCAACTGTCAGGTTTAAAACGTCCTGACGCCATTTTTAGACTGAAGGTGGCATAAATCCAGACCAAACCAGTTAGAGTTTTGTTTTTGACCATTCGCGAATGGGAGAGGAAGTCAGGAGGTGAAGCAGGCGTCTTGCCAGTTCAATCTCGCGCACTCTCTCTCACTCTCTACCACCCGTTCGGTCTTTTATCAGCAACCTAAGCAGACAATGGAGGTCTGTCTGAAATTCTAGCAGGCAGGCAGGAAGCAATCAACCACAGTAGTCAGTCAGGAATTCGAAACTAAAGTGTGTGCGTGTGTTCCAGTTGTGCGCGTGTGTGCTAAAGCAATAATGTGAGTGTCTGTGTGTGTGTGCGCAATTATAACTGATACAAATAGTGTATAAAAACATGATTAGAAATACACAAACTATTTACATATCCTCATCCCATCTCACATTCCCCCGTTTGTGGGTTTAAATCATGTCCTTACGGCTTTAAGACAGATCATCATAATGAAATCATACAACAGTGTGGTCATCCGTGGAGGGGCGAAAACCCTCAGTAGGGACAAAATTCCCCTCCTCCCTTCCGGCGTGGAACGAGATTCTCATGGTATGTTGGTCACTTGGGAATAAAACATAAAAAAACTTCAATATACCTAGTGAAAAATAACAAAACTGTCTCCACGCAGAGCTTGTCTCCACGCAGAGCTTGTCTCTGCGGCGACTTGATGGAGGCCCTTGCCTCGTTGTAGGAGGGGACAGCCGTCTTTACCTCCCGGATCTTCGTGTGTGGTGTATGTGTGTGCATGTGTGGGGGCAGGGGCAAAAGGGTCCATGTGTTATTTAGGTTTCAGTGTCCAGTTCGAGTTTGTCATTGTCCAGTTCGAATTCGTCATTCTCAACATCAATCAGGTTGTAATGGTACATTTGGGCAACAAACATGCAGTTAATAATCATCTTTGTCATAAGAATAATGCAACATGAACAGACTACACATAACAAAAATGAAAACCATAATTATCCCGATATATTGTCTTTCAAATTCTTCGTAGTGGTCATAACATCAATAATTGTTTCATTTTATTAAAAATGTAAATGCAGTAATGTTCTCCAATCAAGGCTAAAATTCTTTATGTACGTCATTAATTTCCAAACAATATCTAATCTTTTTGTTCTGTGGCTTCAACATTCGTATCTGTGGCTGGTTGTGCGGTTCCGATGTGCGTGTGGTCCGATATTGTGACTCAGGTGGGCTCCTGTTCGAGGGATTCGCGTTGCTCGGCCTTTAGCTGGAAACCGGAGAAGCTTGTACTGCAACTGGTGGATCCAGCTGCCACGCCCCGTGACCTTTGCTGCCGTCGGGGTCACTGCAATCATCTGGCGAGGGCCATCTCAGCATTCACTTGTCCCAACGAAGTCGTTTCAGCACCTTGAAGAAGAGTTGGTCTCCCACACGGACGTGATTTCTCTGTGGATCAGAACACACTGACCAGTAATTGCGTCTTTTTTTTTTTTTTTTTTTTGGTCAAAACATGTTTCCCATGTGGACTGGGACTGATGTGCCAGTCGCTGGTGGTTCTGATGAACCTGAGAGTCGATAGGGGATAGTGTCCTAACTTCGGCTGGCACTATCCTCATTGCTGTGATTGAAACACAGTCTGGTCATTGTCTCCTTTTTTTCCCTCATTGTCTTGATAAGTCTGCCCTTAACAGTCCCATTAGTGCGTTCCACAAGTCCTGCAGACTGTATGCACAATGACGCTTTGAGTCAATTTTGCAACAACTGTCCCACTTGTTACAACATCATTCACAAATGCATAATTTTCACTTCAAATCACTTCTTGAAATTCCAAATGTCAGGATAATTTGTGTTAGGTTGAAGATGTATTTTATCCCATATTTTACTCTATTAGTATTGCAAAAGAATTGTTCCACAGCGTGACCCATGTTTGACCATATGGATGAGAAGACTTCACAGAGAAGCGGATGCCTGAAGACTGGATCAACGTCTGCAACATCAAAGGAGGTGTGCTGAGACACACCTCTGAAACAAAAGGACTGAGACTTTAGTACCAGAGCACTAAAAGGGCATATCTGCCTTTTCAATCAGTGGATGACTGCCATTGATGTCTGTCTTTCCTCTTGTGTCTGAGATGTTTACATGTTCCTGCTGGTGCTCCCCCCTTCATCCCTTAGTGCAAATACATTGTATTGTTAGGGACTTCCCTAATAAAATAGAGGGCTCGGCGGAGTGTGCTCCAGAACGAATTTGGAGATGTAACTGAGCACACCTCCGTTCGTTCTCCTCGCGAGTAAAAGATCAACTCTTGTCTTCCTTCCATTCATTTAGCCTATGTTCAGTGAATGCTTAGGTGATTGAACCTGACAATTTGATTACACAACACTTTTTCCAACTGTTTTAGCATCAACATATGTTGTCGGAAACAACTTAATCCATTTTGAAAACATATGAATTACAACCAAACAATATTGCATCTCAAACAAATAACACTGTCTAAAAAAAAGTTTTTTGTTGAAAAGTCTGTATGTGGGAACAATTTCATATCATACTACCCCTCTCTTGACACATGGTTATGCTCGTGTGTCACTCTTATTACTTTTCCAATCAATGAATTAGGCAGCCAGGATTTGCCATCTGCCAATTTGCTGATCCTGTCCTCAGCAATGTTTGCACCTTTGTTCTCCCAATGTGTGCGTTCAATTACTGGTACCTTTTTCCCTGGCGTGGGATCAAATTGTCAAGTTGATTTTCTGCGTGTGGGGGTGTGTTCATTTTCCCTTTTAGCTGCGCTGTGTCGATATAAAGGCGAGGCAGTTTCCAATTGTAATTGTGTCATTTTCTGTTAAGTGAATTTTGCGTTCACAAATAACTATTTTAGACGTGCTTTATGCACAACTTTTCTTTTCCTGTTGTGGTTTTTAAAGCCCAATGTCGACAGAACGCATGAACATTTATCTTGATTGTCAGTCCACATTGTAACCATACAACTCATACAAGATGGGAAACCCCAAATTTTAATTAGCTCACACCCGCCTACGCTCTTCCTGCTTATCCTAACAATCTCTTATCCGTTGGTATCACAATGTTAGTACTCCCATCGCATAAAAGTCAGTTTGATTTCAGGCTGCGACCTTGGTTCTCAAACACTTTTACTTCTTATCAGTCTGGAATGCCCACCTGGTCTGTGTTACAAGTCTGAGTTCCTCCAGTCGGGAGGAAGGTCAAGTCGCGGTTTGGTGATAATTTGGACGGCTCCACAGTCGTGTGGCGCCTCCTAGATGATGCGGGGAAAAAATGACGCTGGGCTGAAATGCACCGCAACTTATCAGTATAATGTGTCCCTGTGACAATTAGGCCGGCGTGCAATGTGAATGTGGTGGGAAAAGAATGTAATTTTTTGATTCCTTAAAGCAGCAGTGAAAGCTCTTAATCACACTCTAAGTGGTTCTCTGCCACGAAATCCAAATTGTTGTGACTAAATATGCAAATGAATTCATTTTGCCCTGGTTCCTGCAGTAACCCAGGCTAATGAAGTCATTTTTTGCAGTCACTGTTTTGCTCAAATGGCTTATAATAATTTGGTAGTGCGTTAAGATGCTTTGTCGATACAATCTTGTAGTGTATCTTCACAAGTTCCAACATACACAACCCATTCCATGGCCATGACGATACTGTTTTAAAGATTACCAAGGCTTGTTGGACCTTTCTCTGCCACATAAATTACAGCCCTGAGAGGCACTGGGCCTCAACTTTATCTATGAAGGGTCAGGGATTTAATGGGGGTCACCGAGGCGTCCCAAGGAAAGTTTTTACAGAAAAGTGGTCTGGCAATATCTTTTCTCTTTCTTATCACTGACAATGCGCCCCTTTAAAGTTTTGACGTTTGTTTGAATTCGCCCGTGCTTATTAATTCTATTGAAGTCCAATTTTGTCAGTGTATCACGGCCTAATGAGTAAAACGCATGTTGATGTAGAACTCCTTCTACACACACTTTTATGTTTGACTTTTTACGTCACGTGATCCTCCATTGCTACCACAACTCGTCCTGAAAAGTTAATGTTTTGTAACAAGACTTACTGCTTCCTCCTTTCTTTCTTTTCTTTTTCCTTCCTTCTGCCCAACACGTTCATGCTTTCTGTGCATAATTTAGAATTTTCTTTTCCATTTTACAAGTTGGCCAATTTAAATTAGGTTGTTTTATTTGAAAAGCCTGTAATTCTCTTTTTTTTCCCCTTTTCACCTAATCACAAATTTCTTATCACAAAAATGAACATGTTAATTCTATTTTATTTCCTATTTTTCCAATCTTGTGACTCATTTCACTTCAACCAGTTCTACCTTAAAGTGGACAAGTACACATCAATGTTTTTTGTAGTTTCTATTTTCTTCTCTGCTTTAATGAAAATTATAGCCCTTCTAGCCAAATTTTTCCTGTGTCATTTCTATCTCTGCATTTCATTCCATTTCTGGCCTACCTTAATACTAAAACAAAAATGCTCTTTCAAAAATTAAAACTATCTAAAACTAGTGATGGCAAAATGAAGCCCCATAAAGCAGCCAAGCCCTGCAGGGAAATACTTCACACACGAATGGGCTTCGAGATGCTTCATTTTTCTTGACTACGCCATCCCATGGACAGAAAAATGTATAACATGCTTGGTGCATGCAATAAAATGGTGAGCTGTAAATCATGCTCTGCCCACCAAACAATATGTATTTGAAGAGTGATTTTAATTGTTCTGTTTTACTTTGTCTTCTAACTTCTCCAATATTCAGACAGCTCCGCCGAGACCAACGTTTCACCCCCACACTGATATAAAATGGACCCAACCGTTTGGGTCTCTTTCCAAATTTGGTACCAAAGCCTCCCCCACAGTGCGGCAGCTATCTTGAATTGGCCCGTTCCCAGAAAGTTTTACTTCATTCAGTGTCATTCAGTATTATTCAAAATCTTTCAGTGTCATTCCAAATCATTCAATGTCATTCACAATCTTTCCACATCCTTCCACCTTCCATCGTTCAGTGTCATTCCACATTCTCTTTCATATATAACATAACATAACAATAACATAATCCTGGGTCAGCAGACACCTAATTAATGTGTTAATACATGATACATTTTTCTATAAGCAACCCTTATGATTGTAACGTATTTTTAATTCTTTCTAGGCGGGAACTGTCCGAACAAAAAATTCATGCAATTTGTAATTAGACACTTTGTCATACAAAAAGTCACTCAGGGCAAGAGAAAAAAAATTGTCACTTGCCCAAGTTGGGCAAGTAATTTGGCCACTCGGGCAAGGCAAATTTTAGTGGCACTTGCCCTATGGGCAAGCAGTTTTTAAAGTTAACTTCGAACCCTGTGATGGTGTCTTGTGACCTGTCTTTATCAGCTGATGTTCCATGAAGGCGTGCCTTACCTGTCACAAGAATGAAGGCAAGTCACGCCCCCCGCTGTCCATTCACTCCGCCAAGACGCTGCTCCAGGTGGTAGAGAGGATGAAGGCTCCCTTGTCTCTGTTCATGGTTTTTATGCCTCGCTTGCAGATCTCAATGGCCTCTCTGATCCAGCGCTGTAGTTTGTTCTCTTCTGTGCGGATGACCCTGCCCTTCTCCCGGTCCATGATGTGGTTTTCCCTTTTGCAGTGGTCAGTGATTGCTGATTTGTAATGTTCATGTTGTGCTTGTTCTTTTACTGCTCTGATTTTTTAATTTTTTTGACAGGTAAGTCACACCCTCATGGAACATCAGCTGATAAAGACTGGTCTCAAGACACCATCATGCGACACTCTGAAGAAGGCGAAAGACTCGCCGAAACATGTCAGGTAAAAAATTAACCTAAAACATAAATGTCTGCTTTTAATGAATCAGTCAAATATCAATAATAAGAAGACAAAATGAACCTAATACAAATAAATGAATGCTTAATAACTCCCCTGCACATGCTCCTAAAAATCCAAACCTTCACCTGTAAATAAAACGTCCCGACCTGAAGACATCTTAATGTTATTATTTTGTTTTACACACAGCGCCGCCAAGTGGAATCAAAAATTTGTTTTTATTTTAATTTTCACGTACTGCACGGTGCCCTTCTGACGAATCCGACTGAAAATTAGTCAGAAAAGACTCAAGACAATGATCTTACTCTCTGCCGAATTTTGTGACGTTTTGGCAAAAGGCGTGGCTATTACGGTGCTGAAAAGTCCGATTGTACTTTGTGACAACAAAAGCTCCGGCAACATGACTCAGATGATCCTATCTTCTCGAAGTTGTACACATTTGAGGATACTTCAGCCCTGAAGACTTCTACCAACTTATTTTTCATCGTAGTAGTAGCGCCACCAACTGGTAAAAGCTAATACAAGTTATTTTCTTGGATGTTTTTCTCCGTGCAACTCAACAAGGTCGCCCTCATATATGCTCGGATTACTGTTTCGGCCATGAGGATGTCACAATACGAAATTCGTCCTTTTTCGTGAAAGGTTGTGGGAGTGGCATTGCACTGTTCGGCAATAAAACAACGCTGATTATGAGGTTGTAAATATGAACGACAACTCGTGAAACTTTACACACACATCAGGCCGAGCAAATTTATAAATATATATATATATATATATATATATATATATATATATATATATATATATATATACGGGGAGAGAGAGAGTGAAATTCATGTTACAACAAAAAAAAACAAATTATTATTAAAACATATTATTTTTTAATTCCCCAGCCATTCTTTTTGTATTTATTTAATTACTCCGACTTTTACCTAATGGTACGCCGTCCGGTGTGCCCTGTGAAATGAAAGGTGGCATTCTTTATTTATTTATTCATTTATTCATTCATAACTGACAGCCTCGCGCTCCGCTCGTGCCCGGGCGGAAGAGGTGCTCCAATTCGGCTTAACTGTGACACACGCCCGCCCTCCTCCCCCGGAACTTCCATTCGGTTAAACTTAGGGGCCGCTTGGCACCGCCCATGCCCGGGGAAGGTGCTCCTCTTCGGCTTACTGTGACGCGAGCATGCCCTCCTCCTCCGGAGCTTCCATTCGGTTAAACTTAGGGGCCGCTTGAAACCGCCCGTGCCCGGGGAAGGTGCTCCTCTTCGGCTTACTGTGACGCGAGCATCCCCTCCTCCTCCGGAGCTTCCATTCGGTTAAACTTAGGGGCCGCTTGGAACCGCCCGTGCCCGTGGAAGGTGCTCCTCTTCGGCTTACTGTGACGCGAGCATGCCCTCCTCCTCCGGAGCTTCCATTCGGTTAAACTTAGGGGCCGCTTGGCACCGCCCGTGCCCGGGGAAGGTGTTCCTCTACGGCTTAACTGCCACGCACGCCGGCCGGAGCTCTGGTACGGTTCAAACCGCGCGAAACGTCGCCACCGATCGTGTCCGGGGGAACGTGCTCTTCTTCGTCCACTCTCCTCTTCGCCCACGCTCTTCTTCGGCGCACGCCGGCCGTCTAACTGCTCCAGCGCCCCGTCGTGCCGCTCGGCGAAACTACAATGCCCCCGAATATTTTTTAGACCCGCGAAGCACTGAACCCGCGAAAGGTGAACCGCGAAGTAGCGAGGGTTCACTGTATGTATAAGACCAAGACCTACAAAAAAGTCTCTTGGAGCAATGAGCTAGGTTTTACAGGAAGTCGGCCATTTTTAATTTACTTAAAAGGGGGCGGGTCACCACAATGGACTTTGTGTAGAAATTATTATTGGGGCCCGAGCAGCGACGGCGGCGAGGTCCCTATTGTTTTTGAAGAAATTATTATTAGGGCCCGAGCAGCGACCGCTACGAGGTCCCCATTGTTTTTGTGGAAATTATTATTATTTTTATTATTATTATTAGGGCCCGAGCAGTGACCGCTGCGAGGTCCCTATTGTTTTTCTAGAAATTGTTATTAGGGCCCGAGCTGCGACGGCTGCGAGGTCCCTATTGTTTTTGTAGAAAATATTATTACTTTTATTATTAATAATATTATTATTATTATTATTAGGGCCTGAGCAGCGACCGCTGCGAAGTCCCTATTGTTTTTGTAGAAATTATTATTATTATTATTTTTCCGATTGTTCGATCGCATTTTTGACCCCCGAAACATGCACAAAAACTCACCAAACTTGGCAGTCTCATCGGGCATGGCGAAAAATTTGATATTTTTTAACGTCTAATATGAACAGGAAGTGAGTTATGAATTTTTGAAAGTCCGACTTTTGCCCTTTTTTGCATGTTTACAGGGGTCATTCTTTTGCACCTTGATCCTAAAGGCTTCATCTGATTGCCTTAAAGTTCTGTCTGGAGCATCTGAAGACCTGGCACAAACACTGGGGCTAAAATTTTTTGTTTCCGAAATACTATATGACGGGGGCGGGGCATCAAAGTTTTCACTTAAGATTTCCTTCGCCGCAATGGACAAAATGCTTAATAACTCTCCTGCACATGCTGCTAAAAATCCAAAACTTCTTATTCCATTCTTATTTATTCATCTAATTTATATATTTGTCTGTATTACAGTTGTATTGCACTGGAGAGGGGAGCCCTCTAATCTCGTTGCACACTTGTGTACAATGACAATAAAGGGATTTCTATTTCTATTCTATTCATGTACATAAAGAGTCTGTACCTGAAGACATCTATATGTTTATATTCAGTTATACACCTTGCGCCAATCAATATCATTTTTTACATTTTGACGTACTGCACGGTGCCCTTTTAACGAATCTGATTGAAAATTGGCTAGAAAAGACTCAAGACATTGATCTTACTCTATCCCTATTTTTGTGACTTTCCTTCGAAGGGCGTGGCTATTACGGTGCCGCAGAGTCTGATTATTCTCCGTGGCAACAAAAGTTCCTGCAAAATGATTCAGATGATCCATCTTCTCGAAATTTTTCACATTTGAGGATATTCAGGCCCTGAAGACGGCTGCCAACTTATTTTTGATCGCAGTGGTAGCGCCACCAACTGGTTAAAACAAATACAAATTATTTTCGTTGATTTTTTTCTCCGGGCAGGTTAACAAAATCTACCTTACATTTGCTCGGATGAGTGTTTAGGCCTTGAGGATGTCACAATACGAAAGTCTTTTGCCTTCTTCAGAGTGTCACATGATGGTGTCTTGTGGCCCGTCTTTATCAGCTGATGTTCCATGAGGGCGTGACTTACCTGTCACAAGAACGAAGGCAAGTCACGCCCCCGCTGTCCGTTCACTCCGCCAAAATGCTGCTCCAGGTGGTAGAGAGGATGAAGGCTCCCTTGTCTCTGTTCATGGTTTTTATGCCTCGCTTGCAGATCTCAATGGCCTCTCTGATCCAGCGCTGTTGTTTGTTCTCTTCGGTGCGGATGACCCTGCCCTTCTCCCGGTCCATGATGTGGTTTTCCCTTTTGCAGTGGTCAGTGATTGCTGATTTGTAATGTTCATGTTGTGCTTGTTCTTTTACTGCTCTGATTTTTCATTTTTTTGACAGGTAAGTCACACCCTCATGGAACATCAGCTGATAAAGACGGGTCTCAAGACACCATCATGCGACACTCTGAAGAAGGCGAAAGACTCGCCGAAACATGTCAGGTAAAAAATTAACCTAAAACATAATTGTCTGCTTTTAATGAATCAGTCAAATATCAATAATAAGAAGACAAAATGAACCTAATACAAATAAATGAATGCTTAATAACTCCCCTGCACATGCTCCTAAAAATCCAAACCTTCACCTGTAAATAAAACGTCCCGACCTGAAGACATCTTAATGCTATTATTTTGTTATACACACAGTGCCGCCAAGTGGAATCAAAAATTTGTTTTTATTTTAATTTTCACGTACTGCACGGTGCCCTTTTGACGAATCCGACTGAAAATTAGTCAGAAAAGACTCAAGACAATGATCTTACTCTCTGCCGAATTTTGTGACGTTTTGGCAAAAGGCGTGGCTATTAAGGTGCTGAAAAGTCCGATTGTACTTTGTGGCAACAAAAGCTCCGGCAACATGACTCAGATGATCCTATCTTCTCGAAGTTGTACACATTTGAGGATACTTCAGCCCTGAAGACATCTACCAACTTATTTTACATCGTAGTAGTAGCGCCACCAACTGGTAAAAGCTAATACAAGTTATTTTCTTGGATGTTTTTCTCCGTGCAACTCAACAAGGTCGCCCTCATATATGCTCGGATGACTGTTTCGGCCATGAGGATGTCACAATACGAAATTCGTGATTTTTCGTGAAAAGTTGTGGGAGTGGCATTGCACTGTTCGGCAATAAAACAAAGCTGATTATGAGGTTCTAAATATGAACGACAACTCGTAAAACTTTACACACACATCAGGCCGAGCAAATTTATCAATATTTTATAAGTTAGTTGTGCAGCTTTTTTGAAATGGCTCGCCATGGCCCTCGAGAAATGTTAAAAAAAAGCAGCTCTGGTTGAGTGTTTCACCTCGCTTTTTGTAAATTTTATGGAGTACAGTGAACCCTCGGTTATCGCGGTTAATGGGGACCGAGACCACCCGCGAAAACTGAAAATCCGCGAAGTAGCGGCGCACCTTCAAAAATGCTTAAAAAAAATATACAATATATATAATAAATATATAAATATATATATATATATATATATATATATATATAAATATATATACGGGGAGAGAGAGAGTGAAATTCATGTTATAACAAAAAAACCAAATTATTATTAAAACGTATTATTTTTTTATTCCCCAGCCATTCTTTTTGTATTTATTTAATTACTCCGACTTTTACCTGCTGGTACGCCGTCCGGTGTGCCCTGTGAAATGAAAGGTGGCATTCTTTATTTATTTATTCATTTATTCATTCATAACTGACAGCCTCGCGCTCCGCTCGTGCCCGGGCAGAAGAGGTGCTCCAATTTGGCTTAACTGTGACACACGCCCGTCCTCCTCCCCCGGAGCTTCCATTCGGTTAAACTTAGGGGCCGCTTGGCACCGCCCGTGCCCGGGGAAGGTGCTCCTCTTCGGCTTACTGTGACGCGAGCATGCCCTCCTCCTCCGGAGCTTCCATTCGGTTAAACTTAGGGGCCGCTTGGAACCGCCCGTGCCCGGGGAAGGTGCTCCTCTTCGGCTTACTGTGACGCGAGCATGCCCTCCTCCTCCGGAGCTTCCATTCGGTTAAACTTAGGGGCCGCTTGGAACCGCCCGTGCCCGGGGAAGGTGCTCCTCTTCGGCTTACTGTGACGCGAGCATGCCCTCCTCCTCCGGAGCTTCCATTCGGTTAAACTTAGGGGCCGCTTGGCACCGCCCGTGCCCGGGGAAGGTGCTCCTCTACGGCTTAACTGCCACGCACGCTGGCCGGAGCTCTGGTACGGTCCGAACCGCGCGAAACGTCGCCACCGATCGTGTCCGGGGGAACGTGCTCTTCTTCGTCCACTCTCCTCTTCGCCCACGCTCTTCTTCGGCGCACGCCGGCCGTCTAACCGCTCCAGCGCCCCGTCGTGCCGCTCGGCGAAACTACAATGCCCCCGAATATTTTTTAGACCCGCGAAGCACTGAACCCGCGAAAGGTGAACCGCGAAGTAGCGAGGGTTCACTGTATGTATAAGACCAAGATCTACAAAAAAGTCTCTTGGAGCAATGAGCTAGGTTTTACAGGAAGTCGGCCATTTTGAATTTACTTAAAAGGGGGCGGGTCACCACAATGGACTTTGTGTAGAAATTATTATTGGGGCCCGAGCAGCGACCGCGGCGAGGTCCCTATTGTTTTTGTAGAAAATATTATTACTTTTATTATAATTATTATTATTATTATTAGGGCCTGAGCAGCGACCGCTGCGAAGTCCCTATTGTTTTTGTAGAAATTATTATTATTATTATTTTTCCGATTGTTCGATCGCATTTTTGACCCCCGAAACATGCACAAAAACTCACCAAAGTTGGCAGTCTCATCGGGCATGGCGAAAAATTTGATATTTTAATGTCTAATATGAACAAGAAGTGAGTTATGAATTTTTGAAAGTCCGACTTTTGCCCTTTTTTGCATGTTTACAGGGGTCATTCTTTTGCACCCTGATCCTAAAGGCTTCATCTGATTGCCTTAAAATTCTGTCTGTAGCTTCTGAAGACCTGGGACAAACACTGGGGCTAATATTTTTTGTTTCCGAAATACTATATGACGGGGGCGGGGCATCAAAGTTTTCACTTAAGATTTCCTTCGCCGCAATGGACAAAATGCTTAATAACTCTCCTGCACATGCTGCTAAAAATCCAAAACTTCACATGTACATAAAGAGTCTGTACCTGAAGACATCTATATGTTTATATTCAGTTATACACCTTGCGCCAATCAATATCATTTTTTACATTTTGACGTACTGCACGGTGCCCTTTTAACGAATCTGATTGAAAATTGGCTAGAAAAGACTCAAGACATTGATCTTACTCTATCCCTATTTTTGTGACTTTCCTTCGAAGGGCGTGGCTATTACGGTGCCGCAGAGTCTGATTATTCTCCGTGGCAACAAAAGTTCCTGCAAAATGATTCAGATGATCCATCTTCTCGAAATTTTTCACATTTGAGGATATTCAGGCCCTGAAGACGGCTGCCAACTTATTTTTGATCGCAGTGGTAGCGCCACCAACTGGTTAAAACAAATACAAATTATTTTCGTTGATTTTTTTCTCCGGGCAGGTTAACAAAATCTACCTTACATTTGCTCGGATGAGTGTTTAGGCCTTGAGGATGTCACAATACGAAAGTCTTTCGCCTTCTTCAGAGTGTCACATGATGGTGTCTTGTGGCCCGTCTTTATCAGCTGATGTTCCATGAGGGCGTGACTTACCTGTCACAAGAATGAAGGCAAGTCACGCCCCCCGCTGTCCGTTCACTCCGCCAAAATGCTGCTCCAGGTGGTAGAGAGGATGAAGGCTCCCTTGTCTCTGTTCATGGTTTTTATGCCTCGCTTGCAGATCTCAATGGCCTCTCTGATCCAGCGCTGTTGTTTATTCTCTTCGGTGCGGATGACCCTGCCCTTCTCCCGGTCCATGATGTGGTTTTCCCTTTTGCAGCGGTCAGTGATTGCTGATTTGTAATGTTCATGTTGTGCTTGTTCTTTTACTGCTCTGATTTTTTAATTTTTTTGACAGGTAAGTCACACCCTCATGGAACATCAGCTGATAAAGACGGGTCTCAAGACACCATCATGCGACACTCTGAAGAAGGCAAAAGACTCGCCGAAACATGTCAGGTAAAAAATTAACCTAAAACATAATTGTCTGCTTTTAATGAATCAGTCAAATATCAATAATAAGAAGACAAAATGAACCTAATACAAATAAATGAATGCTTAATAACTCCCCTGCACATGCTCCTAAAAATCCAAACCTTCACCTGTAAATAAAACGTCCCGACCTGAAGACATCTTAATGTTATTATTTTGTTATACACACAGCGCCGCCAAGTGGAATCAAAAATTTGTTTTTATTTTAATTTTCACGTACTGCACGGTGCCCTTTTGACGAATCCGACTGAAAATTAGTCAGAAAAGACTCAAGACAATGATCTTACTCTCTGCCGAATTTTGTGACGTTTTGGCAAAAGGCGTGGCTATTACGGTGCTGAAAAGTCCGATTGTACTCTGTGGCAACAAAAGCTCCGGCAACATGACTCAGATGATCCTATCTTCTCGAAGTTGTACACATTTGAGGATACTTCAGCC
This sequence comes from Idiotropiscis lumnitzeri, assembly GCF_059441095.1. Classification (NCBI taxonomy): domain Eukaryota; kingdom Metazoa; phylum Chordata; class Actinopteri; order Syngnathiformes; family Syngnathidae; genus Idiotropiscis; species Idiotropiscis lumnitzeri. The sequence goes on from NW_028283570.1 coordinate 1,633,319, forward strand.
CTGAAGACATCTACCGACTTATTTTTCATCGTAGTAGTAGCGCCACCAACTGGTAAAAGCTAATACAAGTTATTTTCTTGGATGTTTTTCTCCGTGCAACTCAACAAGGTCGCCCTCATATATGCTCGGATGACTGTTTCGGCCATGAGGATGTCACAATACGAAATTAGTCCTTTTTCGTGAAAAGTTGTGGGAGTGGCATTGCACTGTTCGGCAATAAAACAACGCTGATTATGAGGTTCTAAATATGAACGACAACTCGTGAAACTTTACACACACATCAGGCCGAGCAAATTTATCAATATTTTATACGTTAGTTGTGCAGCTTTTTTTAAATGGCTCGCCATGGCCCTTGAGAAATGTTCAAAAAAGCAGCCCTGATTGAGTGTTTCACCTCGCTTTTTGTAAATTTTATGGAGTACAGTGAACCCTCGGTTATCGCGGTTAATGGGGACCGAGACCACCCGCGAAAACTGAAAATCCGCGAAGTAGCGGCGCACCTTCAAAAATGCTTAAAAAAAATATACAATATATATAATAAATATATATATATATATATATATATATATATATATATATATATATATATATATATACGGGGAGAGAGAGAGTGAAATTCATGTTATAACAAAAAAACCAAATTATTATTAAAACGTATTATTTTTTTATTCCCCAGCCATTCTTTTTGTATTTATTTAATTACTCCGACTTTTACCTGCTGGTACGCCGTCCGGTGTGCCCTGTGAAATGAAAGGTGGCATTCTTTATTTATTTATTCATTTATTCATTCATCACTGACAGCCTCGCGCTCCGCTCGTGCCCGGGCGGAAGAGGTGCTCCAATTCGGCTTAACTGTGACACACGCCCGCCCTCCTCCCCCGGAACTTCCATTCGGTTAAACTTAGGGGCCGCTTGGCACCGCCCGTGCCCGGGGAAGGTGCTCCTCTTCGGCTTACTGTGACGCGAGAATGCCCTCCTCCTCCGGAGCTTCCATTCAGTTAAACTTAGGGGCCGCTTGGAACCGCCCGTGCCCGGGGAAGGTGCTCCTCTTCGGCTTACTGTGACGCGAGCATGCCCTCCTCCTCCGGAGCTTCCATTCGGTTAAACTTAGGGGCCGCTTGGAACCGCCCGTGCCCGGGGAAGGTGCTCCTCTTCGGCTTACTGTGACGCGAGCATGCCCTCCTCCTCCGGAGCTTCCATTCGGTTAAACTTAGGGGCCGCTTGGCACCGCCCGTGCCCGGGGAAGGTGCTCCTCTACGGCTTAACTGCCACGCACGCCGGCCGGAGCTCTGGTACGGTCCGAACCGCGCGAAACGTCGCCACCGATCGTGTCCGGGAGAACGTGCTCTTCTTCGTCCACTCTCCTCTTCGCCCACGCTCTTCTTCGGCGCACGCCGGCCGTCTAACCGCTCCAGCGCCCCGTCGTGCCGCTCGGCGAAACTACAATGCCCCCGAATATTTTTTAGACCCGCGAAGCACTGAACCCGCGAAAGGTGAACCGCGAAGTAGCGAGGGTTCACTGTATGTATAAGACCAAGACCTACAAAAAAGTCTCTTGGAGCAATGAGCTAGGTTTTACAGGAAGTCGGCCATTTTGAATTTACTTAAAAGGGGGCGGGTCACCACAATGGACTTTGTGTAGAAATTATTATTGGGGCCCGAGCAGCGACGGCGGCGAGGTCCCTATTGTTTTTGTAGAAATTATTATTAGGGCCTGAGCAGCGACCGCTCCGAGGTCCCCATTTTTTTTGTGGAAATTATTATTATTTTTATTATTATTATTATTAGGGCCCGAGCAGTGACCGCTGCGAGGTCCCTATTGTTTTTCTAGAAATTGTTATTAGGGCCCGAGCTGCGACGGCTGCGAGGTCCCTATTGTTTTTGTAGAAAATATTATTACTTTTATTATTATTAATATTATTATTATTATTATTTGGGCCTGAGCAGCGACCGCTGCGAAGTCCCTATTGTTTTTGTAGAAATTATTATTATTATTATTTTTCCGATTGTTCGATCGCATTTTTGACCCCCGAAACATGCACAAAAACTCACCAAACTTGGCAGTCTCATCGGGCATGGCGAAAAATTTGATATTTTAACGTCTAATATGAACAGGAAGTGAGTTATGAATTTTTGAAAGTCCGACTTTTGCCCTTTTTTGCATGTTTACAGGGGTCATTCTTTTGCACCCTGATCCTAAAGGCTTCATCTGATTGCCTTAAAATTCTGTCTGTAGCATCTGAAGACCTGGGACAAACACTGGGGCTAAAATTTTTTGTTTCCGAAATACTATATGACGGGGGCGGGGCTTCAAAGTTTTCACTTAAGATTTCCTTCGCCGCAATGGACAAAATGCTTAATAACTCTCCTGCACATGCTGCTAAAAATCCAAAACTTCACATGTACATAAAAAGTCTGTACCTGAAGACATCTATATGTTTATATTCAGTTATACACCTTGCGCCAATCAATATCATTTTTTACATTTTGACGTACTGCACGGTGCCCTTTTAACGAATCTGATTGAAAATTGGCTAGAAAAGACTCAAGACATTGATCTTACTCTATCCCTATTTTTGTGACTTTCCTTCGAAGGGCGTGGCTATTACGGTGCCGCAGAGTCTGATTATTCTCCGTGGCAACAAAAGTTCCTGCAAAATGATTCAGATGATCCATCTTCTCGAAATTTTTCACATTTGAGGATATTCAGGCCCTGAAGACGGCTGCCAACTTATTTTTGATCGCAGTGGTAGCGCCACCAACTGGTTAAAACAAATACAAATTATTTTCGTTGATGTTTTTCTCCGGGCAGGTGAACAAAATCTACCTTATATTTGCTCGGATGAGTGTTTAGGCCTTGAGCATGTCACAATACGAAAGTCTTTCGCCTTCTTCAGAGTGTCACATGATGCTGTCTTGTGACCCGTCTTTATCAGCTGATGTTCCATGAGGGCGTGACTTACCTGTCACAAGAATGAAGGCAAGTCACGCCCCCCGCTGTCCGTTCACTCCGCCAAGATGCTGGTCCAGGTGGTAGAGAGGATGAAGGCTCCCTTGTCTCTGTTCATGGTTTTTATGCCTCGCTTGCAGATCTCAATGGCCTCTCTGATCCAGCGCTGTTGTTTGTTCTCTTCTGTGCGGATGACCCTGCCCTTCTCCCGGTCCATGATGTGGTTTTCCCTTTTGCAGTGGTCAGTGATTGCTGATTTGTAATGTTCATGTTGTGCTTGTTCTTTTACTGCTCTGATTTTTTTTCATTTTTTTGACAGGTAAGTCACACCCTCATGGAACATCAGCTCAAGACACCATCATGCGACACTCTGAAGAAGGCGAAAGACTCGCCGAAACATGTCAGGTAAAAAATTAACCTAAAACATAATTGTCTGCTTTTAATGAATCAGTCAAATATCAATAATAAGAAGACAAAATGAACCTAATACAAATAAATGAATGCTTAATAACTCCCCTGCACATGCTCCTAAAAATCCAAACCTTCACCTGTAAATAAAACGTCCCGACCTGAAGACATCGTAATGTTATTATTTTGTTATACACACAGTGCCGCCAAGTGGAATCAAAAATTTGTTTTTATTTTAATTTTCACGTACTGCACGGTGCCCTTTTGACGAATCCGACTGAAAATGAGTCAGAAAAGACTCAAGACAATGATCTTACTCTCTGCCGAATTTTGTGGCGTTTTGGCAAAAGGCGTGGCTATTAAGGTGCTGAAAAGTCCGATTGTACTCTGTGGCAACAAAAGCTCCGGCAACATGACTCAGATGATCTTATCTTCTCGAAGTTGTACACATTTGAGGATACTTCAGCCCTGAAGACATCTACCAACTTATTTTACATCGTAGTAGTAGCGCCACCAACTGGTAAAAGCTAATACAAGTTATTTTCTTGGATGTTTTTCTCCGTGCAACTCAACAAGGTCGCCCTCATATATGCTCGGATGACTGTTTCGGCCATGAGGATGTCACAATACGAAATTCGTCCTTTTTCGTGAAAAGTTGTGGGAGTGGCATTGCACTGTTCGGCAATAAAACAAAGCTGATTATGAGGTTCTAAATATGAACGACAACTCGTAAAACTTTACACACACATCAGGCCGAGCAAATTTATCAATATTTTATACGTTAGTTGTGCAGCTTTTTTGAAATGGCTCGCCATGGCCCTCGAGAAATGTTAAAAAAAGCAGCTCTGGTTGAGTGTTTCACCTCGCTTTTTGTAAATTTTATGGAGTACAGTGAACCCTCGGTTATCGCGGTTAATGGGGACCGAGACCACCCGCGAAAACTGAAAATCCGCGAAGTAGCGGCGCACCTTCAAAAATGCTTAAAAAAAATATACAATAAATATAATAAATATATATATATATATATATACGGGGAGAGAGAGAGTGAAATTCATGTTATAACAAAAAAACCAAATTATTATTAAAACGTATTATTTTTTTATTCCCCAGCCATTCTTTTAGTATTTATTTAATTACTCCGACTTTTACCTGCTGGTACGCCGTCCGGTGTGCCCTGTGAAATGAAAGGTGGCATTCTTTATTTATTTATTCATTTATTCATTCATAACTGACAGCCTCGCGCTCCGCTCGTGCCCGGGCAGAAGAGGTGCTCCAATTTGGCTTAACTGTGACACACGCACGCCCTCCTCCCCCGGAGCTTCCATTCGGTTAAACTTAGGGGCCGCTTGGCACCGCCCGTGCCCGGGGAAGGTGCTCCTCTTCGGCTTACTGTGACGCGAGCATGCCCTCCTCCTCCGGAGCTTCCATTCGGTTAAACTTAGGGGCCGCTTGGAACCGCCCGTGCCCGGGGAAGGTGCTCCTCTACAGCTTAACTGCCACGCACGCCGGCCGGAGCTCTGGTACGGTCCGAACCGCGCGAAACGTCGCCACCGATCGTGTCCGGGGGAACGTGCTCTTCTTCGTCCACTCTCCTCTTCGCCCACGCTCTTCTTCGGCGCACGGCGGCCGTCTAACCGCTCCAGCGCCCCGTCGTGCCGCTCGGCGAAACTACAATGCCCCGGAATATTTTTTAGACCCGCGAAGCACTGAACCCGCGAAAGGTGAACCGCGAAGTAGCGAGGGTTCACTGTATGTATAAGACCAAGACCTACAAAAAAGTCTCTTGGAGCAATGAGCTAGGTTTTACAGGAAGTCGGCCATTTTGAATTTACTTAAAAGGGGGCGGGTCACCACAATGGACTTTGTGTAGAAATTATTATTGGGGCCCGAGCACCGACCGCGGCGAGGTCCCTATTGTTTTTGTAGAAAACATTATTACTTTTATTATTATTATTATTATTATTATTAGGGCCTGAGCAGCGACCGCTGCGAAGTCCCTATTGTTTTTGTAGAAATTATTATTATTATTATTTTTCCGATTGTTCGATCGCATTTTTGACCCCCGAAACATGCACAAAAACTAACCAAACTTGGCAGTCTCATCGGGCATGGCGAAAAATTTGATATTTTAACGTCTAATATGAACAGGAAGTGAGTTATGAATTTTTGAAAGTCCGACTTTTGCCCTTTTTTGCATGTTTACAGGGGTCATTCTTTTGCACCCTGATCCTAAAGGCTTCATCTGATTGCCTTAAAATTCTGTCTGTAGCATCTGAAGACCTGGGACAAACACTGGGGCTAAAAGTTTTTGTTTCCGAAATACTATATGACGGGGGCGGGGCTTCAAAGTTTTCACTTAAGATTTCCTTCGCCGCAATGGACAAAATGCTTAATAACTCTCCTGCACATGCTGCTAAAAATCCAAAACTTCACATGTACATAAAGAGTCTGTACCTGAAGACATCTATATGTTTATATTCAGTTATACACCTTGCGCCAATCAATATCATTTTTTACATTTTGACGTACTGCATGGTGCCCTTTTAACGAATCCGATTGAAAATTGGCTAGAAAAGACTCAAGACATTGATCTTACTCTATCCCTATTTTTATGACTTTCCTTCAAAGGGCGTGGCTATTACGGTGCCGCAGAGTCTGATTATTCTCCGTGGCAACAAAAGTTCCTGCAAAATGATTCAGATGATCCATCTTCTGGAAATCTTTCACATTTGAGGATATTCAGGCCCTGAAGACGGCTGCCAACTTATTTTTGATCGCAGTGGTAGCGCCACCAACTGGTTAAAACAAATACAAATTATTTTCGTTGATGTTTTTCTCCGGGCAGGTGAACAAAATCTACCTTATATTTGCTCGGATGAGTGTTTAGGCCTTGAGCATGTCACAATACAAAAGTCTTTCGCCTTCTTCAGAGTGTCACATGATGCTGTCTTGTGACCCGTCTTTATCAGCTGATGTTCCATGAGGGCGTGACTTACCTGTCACAAGAATGAAGGCAAGTCACGCCCCCCGCTGTCCGTTCACTCCGCCAAGATGCTGGTCCAGGTGGTAGAGAGGATGAAGGCTCCCTTGTCTCTGTTCATGGTTTTTATGCCTCGCTTGCAGATCTCAATGGCCTCTCTGATCCAGCGCTGTTGTTTGTTCTCTTCTGTGCGGATGACCCTGCCCTTCTCCCGGTCCATGATGTGGTTTTCCCTTTTGCAGTGGTCAGTGATTGCTGATTTGTAATGTTCATGTTGTGCTTGTTCTTTTACTGCTCTGATTTTTTCATTTTTTTGACAGGTAAGTCACACCCTCATGGAACATCAGCTGATAAAGACGGGTCTCAAGACACCATCATGCGACACTCTGAAGAAGGCGAAAGACTCGCCGAAACATGTCAGGTAAAAAATTAACCTAAAACATAATTGTCTGCTTTTAATGAATCAGTCAAATATCAATAATAAGAAGACAAAATGAACCTAATACAAATAAATGAATGCTTAATAACTCCCCTGCACATGCTCCTAAAAATCCAAACCTTCACCTGTAAATAAAACGTCCCGACCTGAAGACATCTTAATGTTATTATTTTGTTATACACACAGTGCCGCCAAGTGGAATAAAAATTTTTTTTTTATTTTAATTTTCACGTACTGCACGGTGCCCTTTTGACGAATCCGACTGAAAATTAGTCAGAAAAGACTCAAGACAATGATCTTACTCTCTGCCGAATTTTGTGACGTTTTGGCAAAAGGCGTGGCTATTAAGGTGCTGAAAAGTCCGATTGTACTCTGTGGCAACAAAAGCTCCGGCAACATGACTCAGATGATCCTATCTTCTCGAAGTTGTACACATTTGAGGATACTTCAGCCCTGAAGACATCTACCAACTTATTTTACATTGTAGTAGTAGCGCCACCAACTGGTAAAAGCTAATACAAGTTATTTTCTTGGATGTTTTTCTCCGTGCAACTCAACAAGGTCGCCCTCATATATGCTCGGATGACTGTTTCGGCCATGAGGATGTCACAATACGAAATTTGTGATTTTTCGTGAAAGTTGTGGGAGTGGCATTGCACTGTTCGGCAATAAAACAAAGCTGAATATGAGGTTCTAAATATGAACGACAACTCGTAAAACTTTACACACACATCAGGCCGAGCAAATTTATCAATATTTTATACGTTAGTTGTGCAGCTTTTTTGAAATGGCTCGCCATGGCCCTCGAGAAATGTTAAAAAAAAGCAGCTCTGGTTGAGTGTTTCACCTCGCTTTTTGTAAATTTAATGGAGTACAGTGAACCCTCGGTTATCGCGGTTAATGGGGACCGAGACCACCCGCGAAAACTGAAAATCCGCGAAGTAGCGGCGCACCTTAAAAAATGCTTAAAAAAAATATACAATATATACAATAAATATATAAATATATATATATATATATATATATATATATATATATATATATATATATATATATATATATATATATATATATATATATATATATATATATATATATATACGGGGAGAGAGAGAGTGAAATTCATGTTATAACAAAAAAACCAAATTATTATTAAAACGTATTATTTTTTTATTCCCCAGCCATTCTTTTTGTATTTATTTAATTACTCCGACTTTTACCTGCTGGTACGCCGTCCGGTGTGCCCTGTGAAATGAAAGGTGGCATTCTTTATTTATTTATTCATTTATTCATTCATAACTGACAGCCTCGCGCTCCGCTCGTGCCCGGGCAGAAGAGGTGCTCCAATTTGGCTTAACTGTGACACACGCCCGTCCTCCTCCCCCGGAGATTCCATTCGGTTAAACTTAGGGGCCGCTTGGCACCGCCCGTGCCCGGGGAAGGTGCTCCTCTTCGGCTTACTGTGACGCGAGCATGCCCTCCTCCTCCGGAGCTTCCATTCGGTTAAACTTAGGGGCCGCTTGGAACCGCCCGTGCCCGGGGAAGGTGCTCCTCTACGGCTTAACTGCCACGCACGCCGGCCGGAGCTCGGGTACGGTCCGAACCGCGCGAAACGTCGCCACCGATCGTGTCCGGGGGAACGTGCTCTTCTTCGTCCACTCTCCTCTTCGCCCACGCTCTTCTTCGGCGCACGCCGGCCGTCTAACCGCTCCAGCGCCCCGTCGTGCCGCTCGGCGAAACTACAATGCCCCCGAATATTTTTTAGACCCGCGAAGCACTGAACCCGCGAAAGGTGAACCGCGAAGTAGCGAGGGTTCACTGTATGTATAAGACCAAGACCTACAAAAAAGTCTCTTGGAGCAATGAGCTAGGTTTTACAGGAAGTCGGCCATTTTGAATTTACTTAAAAGGGGGCGGGTCACCACAATGGACTTTGTGTAGAAATTATTATTGGGGCCCGAGCAGCGACCGCGGCGAGGTCCCTATTGTTTTTGTAGAAAATATTATTACTTTTATTATTATTATTATTATTATTATTAGGGCCTGAGCAGCGACCGCTGCGAAGTCCCTATTGTTTTTGTAGAAATTATTATTATTATTATTTTTCCGATTGTTCGATCGCATTTTTGACCCCCGAAACATGCACAAAAACTCACCAAACTTGGCAGTCTCATCGGGCATGACGAAAAATTTGATATTTTAACGTCTAATATGAACAGGAATTGAGTTATGAATTTTTGAAAGTCCGACTTTTGCCCTTTTTTGCATGTTTACAGGGGTCATTCTTTTGCACCCTGATCTAAAGGCTTCATCTGATTGCCTTAAAATTCTGTCTGTAGCATCTGAAGACCTGGCACAAACACTGGGGCTAAAATTTTTTGTTTCCGAAATACTATATGACGGGGGCGGGGCATCAAAGTTTTCACTTAAGATTTCCTTCGCCGCAATGGACAAAATGCTTAATAACTCTCCTGCACATGCTGCTAAAAATCCAAAACTTCACATGTACATAAAGAGTCTGTACCTGAAGACATCTATATGTTTATATTCAGTTATACACCTTGCGCCAATCAATATCATTTTTTACATTTTGACGTACTGCACGGTGCCCTTTTAACGAATCTGATTGAAAATTGGCTAGAAAAGACTCAAGACATTGATCTTACTCTATCCCTATTTTTGTGACTTTCCTTCGAAGGGCGTGGCTATTACGGTGCCGCAGAGTCTGATTATTCTCCGTGGCAACAAAAGTTCCTGCAAAATGATTCAGATGATCCATCTTCTCGAAATTTTTCACATTTGAGGATATTCAGGCCCTGAAGACGGCTGCCAACTTATTTTTGATCGCAGTGGTCGCGCCACCAACTGGTTAAAACAAATACAAATTATTTTCGTTGATTTTTTTCTCCGGGCAGGTTAACAAAATCTACCTTACATTTGCTCGGATGAGTGTTTAGGCCTTGAGGATGTCACAATACGTAAGTCTTTCGCCTTCTTCAGAGTGTCACATGATGGTGTCTTGTGGCCCGTCTTTATCAGCTGATGTTCCATGAGGGCGTGACTTACCTGTCACAAGAATGAAGGCAAGTCACGCCCCCCGCTGTCCGTTCACTCCGCCAAAATGCTCCTCCAGGTGGTAGAGAGGATGAAGGCTCCCTTGTCTCTGTTCATGGTTTTTATGCCTCGCTTGCAGATCTCAATGGCCTCTCTGATCCAGCGCTGTTGTTTGTTCTCTTCGGTGCGGATGACCCTGCCCTTCTCCCGGTCCATGATGTGGTTTTCCCTTTTGCAGTGGTCAGTGATTGCTGATTTGTAATGTTCATGTTGTGCTTGTTCTTTTACTGCTCTGATTTTTCATTTTTTTGACAGGTAAGTCACACCCTCATGGAACATCAGCTGATAAAGACGGGTCTCAAGACACCATCATGCGACACTCTGAAGAAGGCGAAAGACTCGCCGAAACATGTCAGGTAAAAAATTAACCTAAAACATAATTGTCTGCTTTTAATGAATCAGTCAAATATCAATAATAAGAAGACAAAATGAACCTAATACAAATAAATGAATGCTTAATAACTCCCCTGCACATGCTCCTAAAAATCCAAACCTTCACCTGTAAATAAAACGTCCCGACCTGAAGACATCTTAATGTTATTATTTTGTTATACACACAGTGCCGCCAAGTGGAATCAAAAATTTGTTTTTATTTTAATTTTCACGTACTGCACGGTGCCCTTTTGACGAATCCGACTGAAAATGAGTCAGAAAAGACTCAAGACAATGATCTTACTCTCTGCCGAATTTTGTGACGTTTTGGCAAAAGGCGTGGCTATTAAGGTGCTGAAAAGTCCGATTGTACTCTGTGGCAACAAAAGCTCCGGCAACATGACTCAGATGATCCTATCTTCTCGAAGTTGTACACATTTGAGGATACTTCAGCCCTGAAGACATCTACCAACTTATTTTACATCGTAGTAGTAGCGCCACCAACTGGTAAAAGCTAATACAAGTTATTTTCTTGGATGTTTTTCTCCGTGCAACTCAACAAGGTCGCCCTCATATATGCTCGGATGACTGTTTCGGCCATGAGGATGTCACAATACGAAATTCGTGATTTTTCGTGAAAAGTTGTGGGAGTGGCATTGCACTGTTCGGCAATAAAACAAAGCTGATTATGAGGTTCTAAATATGAACGACAACTCGTAAAACTTTACACACACATCAGGCCGAGCAAATTTATCAATATTTTATACGTTAGTTGTGCAGCTTTTTTGAAATGGCTCGCCATGGCCCTCGAGAAATGTTAAAAAAAAGCAGCTCTGGTTGAGTGTTTCACCTCGCTTTTTGTAAATTTTATGGAGTACAGTGAACCCTCGGTTATCGCGGTTAATGGGGACCGAGACCATCCGCGAAAACTGAAAATCCGCGAAGTAGCGGCGCACCTTCAAAAATGCTTAAAAAAAATATACAATATATATAATAAATATATAAATATATATATATATATATATATATATATATATATATATATATATATATATATATATATATATATACGGGGAGAGAGAGAGTGAAATTCATGTTATAACAAAAAAACCAAATTATTATTAAAACGTATTGTTTTTTTATTCCCCAGCCATTCTTTTTGTATTTATTTAATTACTCCGACTTTTACCTGCTGGTACGCCGTCCGGTGTGCCCTGTGAAATGAAAGGTGGCATTCTTTATTTATTTATTCATTTATTCATTCATAACTGACAGCCTCGCGCTCCGCTCGTGCCCGTGCAGAAGAGGTGCTCCAATTTGGCTTAACTGTGACACACGCCCGTCCTCCTCCCCCGGAGCTTCCATTCGGTTAAACTTAGGGGCCGCTTGGCACCGCCCGTGCCCGGGGAAGGTGCTCCT